>NW_017672046.1:156324-166583 GCF_001879085.1 Nicotiana attenuata | reverse complement strand
CCTAGGGTTACTAGGTCTCACGAGTCATGAGCAGGGTTTAGTAGAGTCTCGCGGATCGGTACGGAGACGTCTGTATTTATCCTCGAGTCTCTTTACTCTCTATCTTTTATTGATCTTATTTTGGTTAGTTAGCATTGAGGACAATGCTAGCTTTCATTTGAGGGGGTAGCCCTATTTTGATGACATTGGGTTGTATATATGACACTACTTTCTTTTTATGCTTTGATTTTCACTTTTGTTATGTACATAATTTTACCATTTTAGATCACTTTTCATACTTTTGCAACTTTGGTCTGTATATAAAGTTACTTTCTGATGTATATATTCATTCTCCCTTATGTATATTCGACTAAATCCCCTCTTGTACATATTCATTTTACTTTCCGCATTTTCTTTCTTCTTTACTAGCTTCTTATTTCATTTTTATAGCTTCTTATCTTTAGTTTTTGCGTGCAATAAGCCTTTGGTTTTCTTAATGCCACGGTTCTTTCCAAAGGTGGAATTTGTGTGAACCGGGTGGCTCTTCCCGATGATGGATGGCATGACAACCTTCTTAAGGGTTTGAGTCTGTTTTCTTTTTCTTTTTGTGTAAATAATAGCTAGTGAGTAGTGGTGCCTCAAGCAAAGCTTCACTTGGGCCTAACACATTTGCCTTTGATCCTATGGTCAAAAACAAATTGTTGTGTATAGGATGGTGAAAGTTGTGACCTTGAGACTCTTGTGTTGGCCGATAATCATCAAGTGGTTTTTCGGGACCATTGTGTTGCTCGAATCTTAGCTAAGGTCGTTGTGGGCCCCCGACTCTGTCTCTTTATCAATCCTATAGCTTGTGTGGTGAGAATTTGAATTGCAAGTCCAAGTCCCGTGCCATTGAGTCTAGAACTTGCCCTGAATGTTTGTCTAGGTGAAATCCTAAGTGTAGTTTGACTTGAGAAGTGATTATAGGCTCTCCTTGATCCAAATGGTATCTTGAAAACATCCATAGCCTACCAATGATAATATCCCTAGTCAACCCCTTTGAGCCATAGCCCTTTTTCCTTCAAAAACCATGATACAAGCCTTTACCCGTTTTGAAAAGACCCTCTCTTGACACCCAATCTTTTCTTACCACATGGCAAAAACATAAGTTTGGGGGGAGAGACGAGGAATGCAACAAAGTGGTAAAAGGTACAAAAGCAAAGAAAAGGAAAGGCAATGAAAAAGAAAGAAAAATCGAAAAGTCAAAAAGAATGAGCAATATAGAAGAAATGAAGGGATTGAATAAAAGTAAACTGATGAAAGGCGTGGAAAGCCTAAAAAGGGAGAAAAAGGTTTGAAATTATCAAGAAAGAGTGACAGTGTGTCTCTCTAACCCCTAGGTAAGAAGTAAATGACTTAAAAAGTCAAGAGAATGTGTGCCAAAAATGAAGCAAATGAAGTGCTAAAGGGAAGATGGAACCTACTTAGACCAAATATTTCCTACCCTGAACCAAAAGCCTTCACTATAGCTCCACAAAAGCCCTATATGATCTTGAGTTGAATGAAGCTTACATTAGTTATGGCTCACATAAGGGGCATGCTTATGGTACTTAGAGCCGGACTTGTGACTTTTCTTTGAGAGAGATAGGAGTGTTTCCACTATCCTCGTTCTGAGTGTTACAATTTGAAAGTGAGGTTTGCTTAGGGAGAGTTGAAGATGCATGCGTTTGGGTTCCACAATGACCAAAGTAGTAGAAAGAGTTTCTTTGGTGAGTCGAGTCAATCCTTGATGCTCTTGTGTCACACTAAAACCATGGTGTTTAAAAGGTTGAATGTTGTCAATGACTCATTTGATTTGAGGGCAATTGTTAGTCCCAATTGATGCTAGATGAGGTCACTTTAGGTCAGCTGAGTTTTCTTGGTTTTACTCTTAAGGAGGTGGGTCTTATTTTGTTTGCTTGACGACAAGCAAAAGCTTAAGTTTGGAGGAGTTGATAACTAGGGATTCTAGTTCATTTTACACTCCTTTTTACTTGAGTTTTGATTAAAAATGTATACAAAATAGTCCCAAAGGCTTATATGTCCTACTTGTTTGCAGGGTTTGGTCAAAAAGGTAACAATTAGTCAAAACCAGCTCAAAAAGGAGTGAAACATGCACAAGTACCAAGGACAAGTCCAAGCACAGTTGAAACAGATCCACTGCGGCCGCAATCCATTTTGTGTGGTCCGTAGTGATGAGATTCAGAGAGGTGCAGTTTTGGGTAACTCAAGCACTGCGGCCGCAAACCATTTTGTGCGGACCGCAGTAGCCTCACACGCGGCCGCAAACCATTTTATGCGGTTCGCGAAGATGAGATTTAGAGAGTTATGAAAAATGGAGATTAAAGCCAGCGCGGTCCGCAAGTCATTTTGTGCGGACCGCATTGAAGCCACCGTGGCCACGGTGCATTTTATGCGGCCCGCGGTGGCCAGATTCAGAGAATGCAGAATCAAGCCAAAAAGCCTCAGCGCGGTCCGCCGTGCATTTTGTGCGGACCGCATTACCTCGTCAGGGTATTTTTGTCCAGAAAATTCGGCCTAGTATAAATGCTTTCTTTTCACATTTTTAGGTCATCTTTTGTAATCGGACTTTAAGGAGAGCACGTGAACGACTCTGTTGTTCCATTTTGAGTAATTTGTAGCTACATTTACGCTGAATCTTCATTATCTTAGTTTGTAATTAAATATTATGGGTTATTCTTCATCTAATTTCTTGTTTTCTTCCATTATTATGAGTAGCTAGACTCATTATCTAGGGTTGTGGCTCAACCCTATTGTGGGTATTTGATGGGACTTGTGTTTTAATGCTTAGATGTCTATGGGTTGTTGATATTTGGACTGATTTGTGTTTTGTATGTTGGATTAGTGGTTGCAAACACTAATTTGTGCCTAAGTGACTTGGGTTCTTCTTGAGAAAGAGAGCTTAAGTCTAGGAAATCAGTCCAACAAGAAATTGGGGCGTACTCAAGAGATTGATAGCCCTAATTGAAGGTTTAAATCTAGAGATAGTAATACCCGACTTGAGCCTACATTGCTTGCTTAATTTCGACACCCAATTGGTCTTGAGAAAGTCAATTCGGGCAAAGTCACTCAAGCTACCGAGAGGTATAGAGTGAGTAGTGTTGTGCAAATGGCTATATCGCGATCCCAAACATAACATCTTTGCCTTAGACTAGGGAACCCGTCAAGTATTCACCTAGGGGGAAGTCATTTCCCTAGTGCCTCGTTACCTATTAGACAACCCTTTAGCAAGTATTCTTAGTTAAATTTAGCATCTTATAGTATAAAAAATAGAAGTAATCAAAGGAACAACTATGATTGGAAGCGTAATTAAGAGCATTACACATTGCTAGTTTAGATAGGAATCCAATTCCCAACTCTAGCTCCCTGTGGATTTGATCCCGACCTATTCGGGTAAAAGATGCATCGACCGCTCTCGCCGCTCTATAGTGGTGCAGGGTTGGCACCGATCAGCGACACACTAGGATCAGCGGAAGTAGAGATGTAGACAGCTGTGTCTGCCATTGTGTCTTCTCGGCCCTTAGGACAACGACTTGCTCATTTACCTCAGCCAACTCCGCCTTCAAACCCATGATCCGTTCCTCCAACCTCGCCATCTTGAGCGCCGACGTCTCCGCCTCATTAGCCCGCTCAGACCTGCAAGCACGGAGGGCATCATCTAGGGCCACTGCCTCAGCCTCAGCGGCCATTCTGACTTTCTCAGCTCGACCCACCTCTTCGATCTTGGCACTCAATTCATCCTTCAAATCGACGGCCCTTTCCTCCCTCTGCTCGATTTAAACCGTTAAAGATGCCACCTGCGCCTGAAGATCAGCATTCTCGGCTATCACCCCCTTGCTCACCTCGAGCTCGTCCTCCTTAGCCTTTAGCGCTACCTCAAGCACGCTGCACCTGCTGATGGCCCTCATAAGTTCCTCGTACCTCTCCCTCAGCTCTTCGTCCTTCTTCTTCAGCTCCTCGTCCTTCTGCTTGAGCCCATCACGGAGTGACTGAAACTTGCCATCCTGGCTGAGAAAATTGGCTAGCGTTCAGTGCTTGGTACGGTACTCTCGTTACTTGGAGGTCATCTTCTTAAAAATGGCCATCCTCCGCTCCTCTCGCCGGTCGCGCTCAATCTCCATAATAAAGGTCTGACATGCAAAAAAAAATGAACTATTCAGTGTAAGCAAGTTACACATACGAAACTAACCTAACATGGGAAAAGCAAACTTACTCGCAGGTCCATGCCAGATATACCCAACGACAGGTCCGCATCTTTCAGCGTCTGTAGCGTCTTATTCTCGGAAGCTGCGCACAAGGAAGCAAAGGCCGGCACCGCCCGTTCTGAGTTGGCCAAGAGGTCGTAATCCACGGGAATGACTATATGCCGATTAGGACCCTCCGTCCTTATTTCCACAAGAGTAGTCCTCTCCATGAAGGTCCGTACCTCCTTAGGGTCGACGTCCAAGCCAGAGTCATCGTCCCCCATAGGGACAACTCTACCTCCCCCGGCCGCCGATGATGAGCCACCTTCAGCAGCCCACGTAAGCTCTCCGCTACCACGAACCCCCTACACCTCAGAAGGCCTCTTCTCGCCGTAGAAACGGCCTCGACGTCTGGTGTAACACCAATTCCGCTTCTAAAGCAATGAATCTCTTCGACTCAACATCAGCGACAATGTCCTTCCCGGTCTGCGCCCTTCATCTTTTCCTCGGCGATGCCTCCTCGCCGTGAAATGAATCATCCACAAGGTGAAAAATAGGCTGAGAAAAGATCTCGTCCGGCACGGCAACAGATTGAGCGGCGGAGTCCCTCATTGGCAGAACTTGAGTCCGACCTCCTCGAGCAGACTCAGCTAAAGCAAACTGCATTTCAGCTGACACGATAGCCTGGCGAAATGCAGGGACTGGAGCCCTCGCCTTTTTGGAAACTCGCCGACCTGGAACCAAAAGAAGGTCGCACCAAAAGGCGATAGCAAACGGCGATAAGTTGGAAGGGAGAAATAACACTTACTGGACGAAGTCTTGGGTCCTAAGCGCTTGTGAAAGGACGCCCAGTCACGAATTCCCACGATGTGGGGTAACACGCGAGCCACGCAATCTTCAATATCGAAGCCGGGAGAAAGTGCACGCCTCTCAGCTGAGAACAAGGAAGCCGTGAGTGAGTCGAAAATGAAAGAAGAAGAGGAAGAAAAAAAATAACGAACATATGACAAGATACTTATGATTATAGTTCCATTGCTCGGGAAACCCCGTCGGATTCGCCACCAAATGTTCGGTCTGGATGAAGAAATATTTATGTTAGAACCGCCAGTTCGCCTTATCAACCATTCCGGCCACCAACCCTTTGATCCCACGATGTCGTAGATGTATCAATGTGCCTTTATAAAAGCTAGGCGAGAATAGATGCAGCAGATAGCGAATATTGACCTCGCAGCCGGCCAACTCCGCGTACTTCGCCAGCATCAGAAAAACTTTGTATAAATAAGGGGAGAGTTGCGCCGGGCAGACGTTGTAAAAGCAGCAAAGCTCCACCGCTAATGGGGGGAGGAAGAGAATAACCAACTAGGAATGGATAAACGTAGAAATCACAATATTCGGGTCGGTGAACCTGTACTATGTCGCCTCCCGCCGGAACAATTTCGACGTGAGAAGGAATGCGATATTTAGACCGGAGGTCGGCTATTTGATGCGGCCCCGTCTCAGAAATCTCCTGAGCAGGAGCAGGAGCAGGTTCCTTTAGGAAGTCATTTCTGACCAAATGGTTCTTGGGAACCACCTCCTCCACTATGGGGAAGCTTTCTTCCTCTTCAACCATGAATTCCTCACCGCCGGGAGAAAGGGCCACCGATAAAGGAGTGGCATCAGAGACTCCGTCGTGAATATGAGGGGATTTTGACATATTTCCGTAGCGAAATGTGTACAACAAAGTTAGAAAAAGAAGATATCAACTGGGAAAGAAATCAGGGACTGGAATTGAAGAGGCTGCAAGAAATCAGAAGTGGAGATCGGAGAAGAAGATCAAAGAAGAACAGTATGCATACAAAATGGGAAATGCTAAAAGTTTCAAAAATGAAGCCCCTCTCCTCTATTTATAGGGTTGGGTGACACCAGAATCGAGGCAAAGGATCGTCAATGGCACCAAAATCGAAGCGACAGAAGTGTAGACACTGCATTGGGAAGACGCATAATGATGACGCGCGTGGCCATGGCGTCATCCTACGTTAGCCACACCAACCGCAGCCCCGCTGACAACGCCGCCAGTTCGACCTCGGTCGATTCGATTCAATCATCATGACCAAATTTCCTCGATTCAAGATCACGACCTCAACAAGCGGAGGGACTAACTGTATTGGTCAAAATTTGGACGACTTGATAACTGCAAATGAACATGGTTGAGAATTAAGCCAACCACGGCACAATGGCGAGGAGTCGTCCTAAGAAGGATTAGTGCCGAGGTCAAGTAAAAATTGTACAGAAGTAAGGGTAGAATAAGTTTAGAATAGAAAGAAGGAATATTCCATTGGATATTTGTCACGACCCTAAACCCAAACCCGATCGTGATGGCGCCTCTCGTGAAGACAAGGCCAGCTGACACACTTCCAATTCACCTTACGCAGTTAAAATAATATACCAAGGTCTTTAATATAAATAAATCCCAAAAATAACAATATAAGTTGCGGAAATAAAATAAACCAACACACCCCGATATCGGGGTGTCACCAGTCATAAGCATCTAAAACAATACTGAAAGTCTAGAGTCTAATCCACTACTACATAACTGAATCAAAAGAAAACTGAAATAGAGGGAGAATGCACTGGGCTGCGAATCGCCAAGCAGCTACCTAGTAATCTCCGAAGACCTGCTGGAACTATCAACCCTCAGGAGCAGGACCTGTAGCGCCCGAATCTGCACACAGGGGTGCAGGGAGTAAAGCGAGTACTCCAACTTAGTGAGTAATAAAAATAAATAAAGACTGAGTAATATAAAACCACGTATGGCTCAACATTAAGCTACAAGAGGCATAACAAATCAGTAAATATAACTAAGCAGTGAAATTGCATAAACATCTCTTAAACAATATACAGGAAAGACAACTACAAAGTAAACGCATAATAACTGCCCCTCAGGCACAGTAACAACAGAAACAGCCCCTCGGGCAATGTCACAGAACAATACCAGCCCCTCGGGCTATATCTCAAATCACAATGGGTACCCGCGCTCACTGGGGGTGTACAGACTCCGGGAGGGGCCCCTTACGGCCCAAGCGCATAATCAAGCCATCTCGTGACATCATAAACAGGCTCTCGGCTTCATATAAATCTCAAGCCACCTCGTGGCGTACAATCTCAGGCCCTCGACCTCATTATCATAATCAATGTATCACTGCTGCGGCGTACAGCCCGGCCCAAATGTATCCTCACAACACAAGCCCTCAGCCTTACTCAGTCAGAATCTCATAAGCCCCTCGGGCCACAGTAAATATGTAGCTCAGCTCAAATACCTTTGAAAATATTATTTAATGTGTTTAAAACAGAATAATACAGCTGAGTCTTTAAAATAGTAAAATATAGTATGACTGAGCACCAGTATGAAATCAATCAGTGATGAAAATATCATTTAAAAGTCCCCTAAGGGTTCAAACAGCTGGCACGAAGCCCACATATGGCATTTAGCCCAAAATATAATAATATTAAACAATTAAATATCAAATACGCAATAAAATAATCATTCGGGGTGCACTAAGTCACAATCCCCAACGGTGCTCTACCCCACGCTCCTCATCTAGCGTGTAAGTCACCTCAACATAGCCGTACGCTGTGAAATTCCGGGGTTTCATACCCTGAGGACAGCATTTAAAATCATTACTCACCTCAATCTGGCCCGAAATCTAGCTTGCAGTGCCTTTTCCCTTCGAAACGACTTCCGAGTGCTCCAAATCTACCAAGTTCAGGTTTTTATCATTAAATTATGCTAAACGAATTAATTCCAATTGAAAAATATCAATTTTAAGCACAAAATCCGAAATCAGTCAAAACCCGACCCCCGGGCCCGTGTCCCGGAACTGGACAAACTTTATACCAAAATGTTCTTCATCATCTCACGAGTCCGTACATATAAAGAACTCAAAAATCGGAGTTCGTTTGACCCTCAAATCATCCCTAGAAGTTCTCTTAATCTCAAGCCCTAACTCCACCTTTTTCTACTGATTTTTCATGAATTTAACACTGATATTTTGTTCCTTAATCAGAAATAATCGAGTTTTAGGATCCAAAATCCTTACCTCAACGAAGAACAATGATTTACTCTCTTCAAAATCGCCCAAAGCTTCAAAATTTTGTGTTAAAAGTGAGAAACCCTCAGAAAATCGCGAAGGAGGAATTTAATATAATCTTACCAGGCATTTCCGCATTTGCAGTTTCATGGTCCGCTTCTGCGGAAATCACTTAAGTTTCCCCGTTGCCCGCATCTGCAGTTACACTCCCGCATCTGCGGAGTCGCAGATGCGGTACTCCTAGCCGCTTCTGCGGTTCCTGGCCAATCGTGCCTCTAGCCGCTTCTGCGGCTCTTCCTTCGCATGTGCGGCGCCGCACCTGCGGTCCCCTATCCGCAGGTGCAGAAATACCAGAAGCAGCAAAAATACAACAGCTGCACAAATTCTCCAAACTCCCCGTCAACCATCCGGAATCACCCCGAGGCCCCCGGGACCTCAACCAAAAGCACAAACATATTCCATAACCTTATTCAAACTTGTACCAATCTTCAAAACACCTCAAACCACATCAAAAATCACGAAAACTCATCAAATTCAAGCCTAAGGTTCTAAATTCTTCTGCATTCCACTTTTGATCAAAAATTCAACCAAACCACGTCCAAATGACATGAAATTTTGCACACACATCCCAAATGACATAACGAAGCTACTGCAACTTCTGGAATTCCATTCCGACCCTTATATCAAAATCTCACCTATCAACCGGAAAACGCCAAAAACTCCATTTCGCCAATTCAAGCCTAAATCTACTCCGGACCTCCAAAATACATTTTTATCACGCTCCTAAGTCCCAAATCATCTCCTGAAGCTATCCGAACCGTCGGAACTCACATCCAAGCCCTCTAACACATAAGTCAGCATCCTGTTGACTTTTCTAACTTAAGCCTTCTTAAAAGAGACTAAGTGTCTCAAACCTTCTCAAAACCTTTCCGAACCCGAGCCAACCAACCCGATCACATATAAAACCAATAATTAAGGCAAATAGAAGCAGAAATGGGAAAAACGGGGCGGTAACTCATGAGACGACCGGCCGGGTCGTCACAATATTCTTTCTGCTGTACTTTTTAGGGTTTCTTAGGAATATCCCCTATAAATAGAGGTCTCCACTTTTCTGATAAGAGCACATTGTAAAGGGTTGACTACAAAGAATATACAAAAGCTTGTCTTATCCATTGATTACATTATTCGATGTACGCTATTTACAAGATCCAAAGATTCCTTGTCTATCTCAATTTTCTATTACTCCACGTTGTTGTCAGGAAGGAGAATCATCCAAGTCATCTAACATTTGGGTGATAAAATCCTTTTTATTACATTTATTGCCATTATCCACATTTATTGCATGCTTTTATTATTACATTTATTGACAATCATTGAGCATTCGTAGTTGGTATATAACATTTTTTTATTCGGCCCTGCATCATCAATACATCTAAACGTCAAATCTAGTGGTTATTATAGTTAACTAGGATTCACCCTCTATTTTCTCGTTAATTTGTTTTAAGAAAAGGTTTAGCACTTTTTTGGTAAAACAGGCATATCTTTTGTACATACTAGTAGTATTAGGACTATTCTCATATTTTCTTATTCCTTGATTAGTACCTCTACCTGTTGTTTTTCTCGTCTTTGGTTATCTTATTTCTTACCTTCATGTTGTTACTGCTTCTTTTTTTTTTTTTTTGAGCCGAGTCTATCGAAACAACATCTCTATCTTCTCGAAGGTAGGGATAAGGTTTGCGTACACACTATCCTCCCCAAAGTTCACGTGTAAGTTGTATAATTTAGTGTGTGTACCCACTGCGAGTATTTTTTATTTTTTGTGCCGTGGAGGCTTGAAATATGAATTCTCAGTTGCAAACTTCTCCGTATCTCTGTACAAAGTAAAATATAGAAAGATCAGAAATTTCAAAAGATTTTTTTCTTTGGGGGGGGGGGGTAGGGGGGCGGGGGGGGGGGGGTAAGGGGGGGGGGAAAGGGGGAAGAAAAG
>NW_017672046.1:130857-156304 GCF_001879085.1 Nicotiana attenuata | reverse complement strand
GGGGAAGAAGAAAATGCATCGAACGGTATATTGGCCATCCGTTTTAATGAAAGCAGGTCAAAGTCTTGTTGAGGGAGCTGTAAGTGTTGACAATTCTGAGCCCACTAAAGATATATTTTCAGAAATAGAGCCCTTATCATATAAACTAGTACGTGTTTCTTACTTGATTCAGCTGTTTCCGTTGACTTGAATTCAACTCTTTAACCAGATCGAGAGAGTGTTTTGATCGGTTCTTGATTCTGTAACTTTGAAATTTATATAGTATTCATATGCTCCAGAGCCAGAAATGGTTATGTTATTCTTATATCAACTCTCGACCTGTTTCCTCCTAATCTTAGTCACCACAATTCCATCATCTTACAGCTTTTTGTTTGATGGTGTGAGTATAAATTGTGAAGCTGCTTACAACTGTGGAAGTATACATGGTGTTAAGTATCCTTTCTGGGGAGGTAGTGCGCGACCAAGACCATGTGGCCGAGACGATTACTTTCTTGATTGCAAAGATAATCTGTCCACTTTACCTGTTCCTTTCTTATCACGAAGAAAATACGTTGGCTATCAACCTTCAAAATTTCGTGTACTTACAATTAATGAATCCTCAACTCGAATGAGGATTGTGCATGATAATCTTTGGCTTAACGTTTGTCCAAAATCTTCTTTTTTGTCCAATCTCAACAAGTACACCACCACCTTAATCAACGGTCTCAGGTACGTACTAGTGGTGGATCAAGTTATTTGGTTCGCGTGTTTGATGCAAAAGTATTGGATAAAGTTAGACATATATTTTAGTACTACAAACTATGTCAAATTGACTGAACCGTGTTATATGTTTGTATCTCTTTTGATATATTTCTCTTTTGTTATCTGATTCATCGTCGTTCAAGGTTTGCTTTTCTAGCTTCCGCATGACACCTGATTATTTTGATCCTAACAGGTACGTCCCTGGTACTAGATTTATAAACATATTCTACGGCTGCAATCCTGAGGTTCTGTCGCAGGTACAGCTGCCAAGCAATATTAATTGTTCTGTGATAGGAACAACCAACACTGGTGTTTTCTTTGCTGATGAAATTGTTGGAAATTATGTTAAAGGATGTTCTTTCAGTATTGTGGTTCCTCTTGTTTCTACTGCTTATACGCAACTGTGGGACGCAACTCTAAAGCTGCAGGAGGCTGTGAATGAGGGGTTTGAAGTGGATTATAGTGATGCCTCAGGTAGCTGTTTGGCTTGTCAAGATTCAGGAGGGATATGTGAATTTGATATCGAGTTTCGTTGTCGTTGTGGAGATACAACTCTTCCTTTTACCTGTCCAGCTGATGAAAAGTCAGTTTTGATGAAACCAAACACTAATTTTGCAAGAAAGATTCATTTACTCAAGTTGACAACAGGTATGACTCTCTTCCCTCCTAGTTCATGCTCTTTTCTAAAGGGAAGCCTAGTGCACTAAGCTACCGCTATGCGCGGTGTCCCGGGAAGGGTCGGGCCACAAGGGTCGGGCCACAAGGGTCTATTGTATGCAGTCTTACCCTGCATTTCTGCAAGAGGCTGTTTCCACGACTCGAACTCGTGACATCCTGGTCACGTGGCAGCAACTTACCGGTTACGCCAAGGCTCCCCTTCATATTTGCAGCCTACATGAGATTCATTATTCCCTCAAAGACTACCAATAATTTTTCTTCCTCTGTCAATAGGAATTTCAGTTGCTGGAATTGGGATGTTAATCTTCTTTGGTATAATGTACACACAATATAGAAAAACATTCAAGAAGTGCATAAGACTAATCAACGGCAAAACAGAAGATCAGAGTCTAGAGGCCTTACTTAAGCAATATGGATCACTGGCAACAAAGAGATACAGCTATAGGGAAATCAAGAAAATGACACACGGATTCAACGATAAGCTTGGTGAAGGAGGTTATGGAGGGGTCTACAAAGGTATTCTTGCTAATGGCCGTGCTGTTGCAGTAAAGATTCTGAAAGCAACTAAAGGTGATGGAGAAGAATTTATCAATGAGGTTGCAAGCATCAGTCGAACTTCCCATGTTAATATCGTGTCTCTTTTGGGATATTGTGTTGATGGGAGCAAAAGAGCTCTTATTTATGACTTCATGCCAAATGGATCTCTAGAAAAATACATATATGGTGATGGCTCTCGCTTGGAACTGCAAAGATTGTATCAAATTGCAGTTGGAATTGCTAAAGGATTGGAGTATCTTCACCGGGGATGCAACACAAGAATTTTGCATTTCGACATAAAGCCTCATAACATACTCCTTGATGAGGAATTCTGTCCTAAAATATCAGATTTTGGTTTGGCTAAACTCTGCACAAGGAAAGAAAGCATTGTATCCATGTTAGGAGCACGAGGGACGATTGGTTATATTGCTCCTGAAGTAATCAGTAGGAGTTTTGGAGGAGTCTCACACAAGTCTGATGTCTATAGTTATGGAATGATGGTTCTAGAAATGGTCGGAGGAAGAAAAAATGTGAAAGAAGAAGTAAGCCATACAAGTGAGATATATTTTCCTTACTGGGCGTATCAGCACGTTCAGCTAGACGATGAGCTGAAACTACAAGGGATTATAAACAAAGAAGAAGAAGAAACTGCAAGGAAGATGATATTAGTAGGTCTGTGGTGCATACAAACCGATCCAGCAGTAAGGCCATCAATGAGCAAAGTTATTGAGATGTTAGAAGGTAACTTGACATTAGAAGTACCACCAAAACCTTTATTATGTACTCCATATTGTTCAGGAAGACATTCTTTGAGCGCGCAAGGAATGCCCCTTAATGCCTCCTTGATTTCTCCTTCAAGTTCAGCTCTTAGTTCTCTTGAAGCATCTGCTATTTTATAGCCCTTCATATATTTTCATGGCTGCCAAAGAAGAAACTTTCTACAAGAGTTGTAATGAACTTCAATTTGTGTCTGTAATTGTGAGTTTCTGACTTGGATAATTCACCGTGAAAGATATGTATTTCAGTATATTGTACTAGGGTGTATCTAAGGAAATGTTTATGATTTATGAAGACAAGTCTCTAATCCCCCTGTTTATGCTTGCATCGGGGTAGGTTGCCTACATCACACACCCTTGGGGAGCGGCCCTTCCCCGAACCCTGCGTTCGCATAGGCAGATGGTCAATTTCCCCCGAAAAGTAGAACAGGATAAAATACATTAAATAAAAAGAAAGTCAAGACACAGCAAAATAATAATTCATCGGTATTAAAGAAAAGATCAATTGAGTAGTGTTACATTGCTCAGTGGCAGAGCCAAAAATTTTTCTAAGGGAAGTAAAAAATTTAAAAAGTAAATATACAAAAAATTAACGGGATTTAATACGTAGTATAAATACATAAAAGAAAATCCCGAGGAAAATGTCGATATTATTGAAATCATATTATTTTTGCTTGAGAAATCATATTGCAAAATAGGGAGAAGGACCAAAATTGTCTCTGAACTATACCAACGATACAACTTGGGGTTACTTGTATCCAAGGACGGGATGTATAGTAGCAGTTCAAGGTTCATCTGAACTTATAAGTTTCAATGTGAAGCATAAATTTGTGTAAAAATTCATTAAAATTTACAACAAATGGTAGATCTGAACCGTTAAATTAAAAAATATAATAGCTTCAATGCTAAGAGGCTATTGAACTCATAAAATTTAAATCCTAAATCAGACTCTATTTATATCCTCGTTGTTATACGGTAACGTATACTTGCCCTTATTTTCAAACTCAACAAACTAATCGTTAAGAAAATTAAAATAATTCACAAATCTTTTAAATTTTATATAATAAGTTGTTTTTAATTTTTTTTCTTCTTATCTTCTCGTTATTTTTTTTCTTTCTTATTCTACTCATTTTGCTTTTCCTTTATTTTTCACCTCACCCCACTATCCCACACAATCTACTCTTCCCAATCAGATTTGCAATTACCTTCACAAAAATCCTCCTAATTAATAAAATAAATAAATGACCAAACTTTTGAGGTAATAAAATTATGAAATTACATTAATTTCTTTCCTCTAATTATTTTGCTTTCTATAAGATAAGAGTAGAGGAATGGAAAAAAGAAAAATGACAAATATGTTTCCTTTATTACTATGTCTTCAAAAGGTAGAGATTGTTATTATTCAAATTAAAAGGCTTATAAAAAAGTGCAAGTCTCAGCATATTTTTCCTATATATACCATCAAAACAGTAGTAATTGAGCAGAAGCAAAAGAATTTCATAATTCAGAAGTATTCTTATTAATTAGTTTCTCAACATGGTTTACTACTTAGTGAAGATCATATTCTTGGTATTTATCAAATTTCGGTTTCTGGGGAATTTGCACTTCAGGCCTTGGCCTTAGGTGGATGAAAATGTTGGTTGCACTTCAGACCTTTTGGCATTAAGTGCATTTGAAGTGCAATTTTTCACTTTAGACTTATTAGCCTTAAGTGTAGGAAAACGTTTGTTGCACTTCAGACCTTTTGGCCTTAAGTGCATCTGAAATGCAATTTTTCATTTTAGACTTATTGGCCTTAAGTGCATGAAACCAATGGTTGCTCTTCAGACCTATTTGGCCTTAAGTGCATCTGAAGTGCAATTTTTCACTTCAGACTTATTAGCCTTAAGCGTAAGAAAATGTTTATTGCACTTCAGACCTTTTGGTCTTAAGTGCATCTGAAGTGCAATTTTTCACTTCAGAATTATTGGCCTTAAGTGCATGAAACTATTAGTTGCACTTCAGACCTATTTGGCTTTAAGTGCATCTGAAATGCAATTTTTTCACTTTACACTAAATTTTTTTTAACTTCAGACCCGATAAGTTTGAAGTTAATCGTAAACGTGGGATGCTTTATGCACCGCGCTGCCCTTTTAGTCTCTCCCCTTCAGAATTTGAAACACTTCTCTATCAAGAAAACCACATTTCTAATTGTACATAATGTGGAGAGTTTCATTAGAATACTAAGAACAGTCTCTCATTTCTTTCCTCCTTTGTGACAGTACAATAATTACATGAGCTGTTCTGCTTCTTCAGTTTATCAGATCAAGAATGGTCTCAGATTGACCACTGCATTAACCCCCGCCACTCGCCAAACGAACAAAAAGAAGAAGATATCACTGAGATGTGGTCTTGATGAAACAGCACTGTGCTGAAAGCAACTCGAGTAAAGAAAATTAAAGCTAGATCAATAGAAAGGAGCGATCACGTAGAATCTAGATCGTACAACAACAACAAACCAAGTGAATTCCACGTAGAATCTGGATTGTAAAAAGTAAAAACACTTTGTGTTGCTTAGTAGCACTAAACTTTTATTTTATATTCAAAATCAGTCAAGTAGGTCTACTACACTATGGTCTATGCAGATAATATATCCTTGACTAAACGCTCTTGTAAAACTTAATCTTAATCTTCTATTGCAAGCTACAAAATGAATCAGCAGACTTGAGAAGATGAAATCGAATAAGAATTGTTAAATTAAACAAGCTGCATTGAAATATTTACATCCTCCTTCACGCCGAAAACCAAGTTAACCAAAGCTTATGAAATTCAGGTTTGGCAACCAACATAGCAGGTGCTCAAGTACCACCCTAGAGAACAGCAGAAAACTTGCAATATGAGCAAAAACTAGGTACTGGCATTGGGTGTCGTTGGACTGCTACTCCATTTTGTAGTAACCGAATCAGGTGATACTGATAACGTAATACTATTCAACAACCCAGTATCATCATCAGGACATTCCTTATCTGTTTTCCCCGTTGTTTTATTAATTCTCTGAATTCTCATCAGCGCCTCCACGACTTCCTGCATAGATGGCCTCAATTCCCTATCACTCTGTAGACACTGAAATGCCAACTCTGCCACTGTAGTAATCATCGACCTTACTTTGTCATCAGTGTCAAACCCAAGATTTGAATCCACCAACTCATGTAATGCGTTACCTTGAATCTTGTTAATGGCCATATTCGACAAATTTATTTCATGCCGGTGCCTAAAGATATCAACAGCAGGCAGTGATGATATAAGCTCAATTAGAACCACTCCGAAACTATAAACATCACTTTTGTCAGTGAGCTGATAGCACTCGTGGTACTCAGGATCAACATATCCAGGAGTACCCTGTGGAGCAGTTGAGACATGTGTTACATCTGTTGGAAAAAGCCGAGACAAGCCAAAGTCTGCTACTTTAACACAGAAATTGTTGTCTAGGAGGATATTGTTAGTTTTTACATCTCGGTGAATGACATCTGAAGCATGGAGATAGGCTAATGCACTTGCTGTTTCTAAGGAAATCTTCATTCGTGTATTCCATGAAAGCGATCCGGGCTTTGAATGTACACCATGTAGATGATCAGCAACTGTTCCATTGGGAATGTATTCATAAACAAGTAGAAGCTCCCTGGAATGGCGAGATGTGCATCCGTAAAGGGTGACTAGATTTGGATGATGCAACCGTGTTAAGATATCAATTTCATTCATGAATTGCTCAACCCTCTTGCAGTTGTTTTCATATAAACGTTTTACAGCAACAACACGCCCATCTCGAAGTTTACCTATAATCATCATATCCAAGGTCAGTCACACATTAGCAACTAGAAGTTCAATAGAGGATCATTCTTACCTTTGTATACTGTGCCATATCCACCATCTCCAAGCTCTTTCTTGGAATCAAAATTGTTAGTGGCTTCATCTAGTTCATTGTAATCAAAGAGGTGAACTCCGATTAAGCTAGTAGCCTTTTCGGGATCTTTTATTGAGGAGGGATACGAAAGAATGCTTGTGGTGAACAACGATGAACCAGCATAAATTTTCTTCTGTCTACAACGATAGATAAAGAAAATTACACCTGCCATCAAAGCGGTAATCGCAGCTGCACCAACTCCTGCAAGAAGAAATGTATATTGCAATTTTCTTGAGCATTCTTGAGAATAGAAGGATATAAGATAAATCAAAGTGAACAACTTCAAAGGTCAGTCACCTATGCCAACCTTCAATCCAATTTTGTTTCTTCCTGAAACGAAAATATAGCATGTGATCAACTGATACCAAAGTATAACTAATCAGCTACTATCATTTAATTGGAATTCCCTTAACATGATCAATAAATAACATCATGGCTTGCCATTTTTATCTAGGATTTGAGGAAATTTTTTCTGCACAATAAATGGAAATATGGTCAAACATGGATTTAAACTTATAGCTTCTAGATTACCATGAAGGCAAGTTCTTTGTTGGGGTTGGTCTTTGCAAATGCATATAAATTCGTTATTTTGAACACCACAGTGCCCTCCACTACTCTGGCAATCTCTACAATTAGTCCCATCCCATTGCAGAAAGAATCCCTTTTGCAGAACTTGCATGTAATTCATTTTTAGCAATCTATCTAGAGAATCAGTCTCAACAAGGGCATAAACAGGATCCTGACACGACTCGACTGAATAGTTAGAGTGCTCCAAAAGCTCAGTATGAAAAACAGCAAAAGAATGATGAGTGGCATTGCTGGCACAATTCACAGCATATGTCTCCCTTTCATAAGGTTGAGTACAGTCATAGAAAAAGAAGAGATCTGCAGTGTTAGGCCCTGAGCGAAACGGAGTACCACTGAGGCTAAAATTATGTGTTGGTACTGGACATTTGTTGTCTTTATCAAACACATCTGCTTTAGCTAGGAGAATTGAGTTGTTTGTGTAAAATACTTCCTTAATGATAAATTCATCTCCAGAAATATGGAGAAGTGACTTATCCTTATTGCAGGTAACATTATAAGCTGGTAAGCCACAGTAAGGTGGTTGTTTCTCAGGAATCCAAAAGGGGTATGATATCTTAACTCCATTACCACAACTATGTGTAATACAAGCACTAGAATTGAGGTGTATAGAGAGAGTGTCATCTGCTAAGTTAATGAAAAGAATAGCAATGACAAGAAAAGAAACAGATTTCTTGACCATGAATAGGCATTGGAGATTCATGTGATGTTTAAAACAAGAAGAAATTAGAAAGGGAGGAGGAACAGGACAAAGTATTTTGGTATAGAGGAAAGCATTAGGATTATAGTTGTAAGCAATTGGTGTAATTTATCTTTTATAAATCAAATATTTCAAACTTGTCTTTGTTTTGGTTTGATTAAATAATTGTGAGAGTTTGACAATTAGTACCTTGTTGCCCAATGAAGACAACCTATCTTTTAAGACTTCAAGCAACTATAAAAAAAATGTGGTCCCCATCCACTGGCTTTTAGGTCAATCAGACGACTTTGTACAGTTATTATTGACTTGACTCCGGTCCACTATAATTAGGGGTGGGCATATTTCGGTCCGAACCGAATATACCGACTGAACGGAAATTTTTTTTATTTTGTTTTCGGTTATTCGGTTTGTACGGTCAGTTTCGGTTTAAAATTTTAAAATTTTAGTTTTTCGGTTCGGTTTTTGGTTATTAAGTTATTTAGTTCGGTTAACCAAAAAACCGAATTATTAGCATATAGGTTCTTTAATTTATATATAGGCTAAGCCCATAGGTAATAAATTAATACTATTAGGTCCAATCTATCAAAGACTCAACCTAATTAAGTAAGTCCATCAACTTCCCAATCTTAAAGACTTTCACTCTATTAAAACTTCCATAGCATATATGATAGATACCGGGAGGATTTCACATAGAGTTGTAATTTACACTATGTTTGAATTTTATGATCCATAATAGTGTGCAAAGTTTAGTTTAGTTTTTTTTTTTTTATAAACACAATATTTCCAACAATTTCGAAGTTTTGGGAAAAAACAACAAATTCGCCCATCCTATTATTACATAGAAGGAGCCAATATGATAATGTTCAAACTGAACTGAAATTAGAAAAATAGAATTGAACCGAACTTATTTCAGTTCGGTTTCGGTTACTACTTTTACAAAACCGAAAACCGAATAACCGAACCGAATTTCTTCAAACCGAACCGAACCGATCGAACGCCCACCCCTAACTATAATACGATGATTGGGTTGTTATATTTCTTTTCTGACCACTTTAGGCTGTTGTTACATAACCTGTTGTTGTTTAGTCTTTAAGGCCAAGTAATCCATCAAATTGGGACGTGTTAAAATGTTATTGTGAAGTCATGGAGATTGAGTTTACATTTTATGCACTGAGGAGTAGGTTTGGTTGGGAAGCAAGTTATCCCGTGATTAATTATTCCGGGATTAGTTATCCTGTGATTAGTTATTCCATCCTCCCATAGGTATAAAAAAACACTACAATCCCGGGATAACTGATCTCGGGATAATTATACCACAATTTTAACCCAACCAAACATGGAATAAACTCATCTCAAATTAATCCCGGGATTAATTATCCCTTATCCCTTGTACCAAACGAGCCTTGAGAGTGTAAGAAATATTTGAATCATAAGGTCATTTAAAAAGTAATTATAGGTAAACTATATTATCTAAGCATTAATTGATAACCTAAATTAAATGGTAAATAACCTGGTGTACGGTGTAATTATTTTTTTTTTACACTACTAGTGTTGTAGTGCATATAACTTAAATCCTATGTAGTTTCCGTAGAAGAGGTTATAAATTCGATCATATAACAATCAATCAATTATATCTGTTGGGTTCAACTAGATGAATCTTTATATTCATTCCTCTCTACTTAAAAGTCCGTTTTATCTAATTTATCCTTTTAAGTCACATATGCTATGCACCAAAATGAAATGCCGAAAGCTTCAATGTTGACAAGCAAACATGAATATTTGTGTTGATACACGAAAACTTCGGTATTAACTTAACACCAACAATAGAAAAGCTTGAGTCGTGAAGTCAGGTTAAAATGATAGAAAATACAGAAATTCAGGTGTGAAAGTAGAATATAGTAATTGCATTCTGTAGAAGCAAATAACAAAAGATGAAAGTCTGACTATTAGCTGACGTCAAATTCCAACTACTACCTTTTAAGTAAGTCAAGATATAGTTAAAATATTAGTATAAGGAAAAAGGGAGACTGGAAAAATTGAGATTTGAGCAATGTGGGGATAAAATGATTCGAGTTTCGATTGAGTGTAGGACCTTAGGTGTCTAAATTGAGTAGGTTGAACCGAAAGTGAAGAAACGAAGAGGAAAAAGAGTACTCTAACTTCTGTTTTAGTCACCATGTTCACATTCCCTTTAAGGACTAACTATCTATAGGAAATATCGATGGCGACATGTAACGCGAAATGAGCTATTTCGGTCGGTATTTTTTGACCGATTTCGATCGATTGATTAAATTTTACAAATGACCAAATTTTATTAAAAAAATAGAATTACCGATCGAAATCGGTTGGTATTTTAAAATGACCGACCGAAATAACTGACTGATTTCGGTCGGTTTTTTGAATATTAATTTTAATTTATTTTAAATGAAAAACCGACCAAAGTTGGTCGGTTTCTTGAAAGATAAATTTCGTGGGACGCAAAATATAGTTTCCCGCATTTTGCGCCAAAAAAACCGGCCTCATAAAAAAATTAAAAAATAAAATATTTTGAAAAACCGATGGCTGATTATTTGACCGATCGAAGTCGGTCACCAACGGTCGGTTTTGGTCGAATTTCTAGTAGTGAAACTTTTGTACAAAATCTCCTAGTGAATCAGCAGGATTTTCTAATAGATGGACTTGCCATAAGGCCTGACAATTCATCAAGAGTGTGTTAATGATCCTTCTACACGACGATTCCACCTTTCTCGACATGTCACCTTTTTTGAAAGTCGTGCCATCAAAGTCAAATTGTCATGCCCTCCTTTTCTATGACAACTATTTTCTTGTCTGACCACTCCTGGTGTTTTAACTAGTCATTAATGGCCGCGCAACGCAAACGAACCTGAGTTGCTATATCGAATTCCATTTTTCGAAGTTCTAAATAATTTACTGATCAAAGGCTGCCTTTGATGACTCTCAGTAGAGAAAGCCTATATTTTTCGATGTGGATTGAAAGCTCTTTGGTATAAATTGTATCGTAATTTTAAAATAAATTATTCGCAGAATTTGATGGATCACTCAGAGTTTATGATTGATGGGCTTGCTATAAGTCTTGGCATATTGGCAGGACTTTAGTTGAAATTGTATCGTAAATTTGGGGTGATTTGCATCTATACTCGCTTTTTGTGTCACGTTTTAATTTGTGCCCGCTTTGCAAAAAAAATTGCAAGCGTACCCGCTTTTTCGTATAACTTCAGCATACGGGGGCTGAAGTAGCAAAGACAATCACGCAAAACTTCAGCATTCTAGTAGACGGGCCTGAAGTAGCAAGTGTGCTGAAGTTTTTGTAACTGGCGAACTTCAGCTCTAGAGCTGAAGTTTTTGTTTTGTAACTGGCGAACTTCAGCTCTAGAGCTGAAGTTTTTGTTTTGTAACTAGCAAACTTCAGCTCTAGAGCTGAAGTTTTTGTTTTGTAACTGGCTTATGGTTTTCATGCTTCCCAGAGGCTTAAACTAAACCATCCATCAAAACAGATGATGTTAAGAGATGGCACAAACAAAGGGGTTTTCGTTGTGATTCAAACCAGTTAGTCTCAGCATAAACAGATAAAAAATCTGTGCATTTTTTCTACAACGAAAAGTTTTCAACGCACTTATACAGATTTATGATAAGCTGATTTATTTATTCATTCAAACCAGTTAGTTTCAATTAGCTGCTGCTTCAACGCATCTATTGCCACCATTCAATAGAGTGGAGGAGGAGGAGGAGGAGGAGAAAGGGGGCTGAAGTTGTTTAAAAAGTGGGTACAATTTAAAAGTTTTTAAAAAAATAGGTATATGTTAAATGGGGGCGACCAAATAGGACTCCCCGTGCAATTTTTACGTAAATTTGGGACAAATTACTCACGATTCCTAACGAATCACAAGAAGTTTCTAAGAAACTTCACCAGCACGTTGTGCTTCAAAATTGATCCAATTGGTCCACAAATTCTAAATGATTCCAAATTTGATGTTCAATATTCTATTACTAATCCTAACAATTCCCAATGGTTAGATTCAACCTAGACCTTCAAATAGCAATAAACTTACACTTTCTTCTTCAACATTTAAGCTCAAAAAATCTAAGAATAATGTTCAAGTTTCTTCACCAAATTGACAACAAATAAGCAATGAGTCTTCAAGTTTTCACAATATATGTGAAGAAGACGGAGAAGAAGGGAGAAGGAGGGGGAAAAAAGAGGAGGAGAAGGAGGAGGAGCACAAGTTTTGTCGATATCTATATATGTTAAAATGTAATGTGCCGGAAAAGTAATAACCAATAAGAGGACACCCGATGCAATATTTGAACTCCTTTTTCCCAATAAAAATTTCACGGGACGGCCAATTTAGTCGGCCCCATCTTTATTTTATTTTTTAACTAGAGTCTCCCCTATTTAACCTGTACTAACTTTAAAAAAAAATTAATTGGTACTCTAAGTAAGATAATTTCAGACAAAGCTGACTCCTCCTCCTCATCCTCCTTCGCCGCCGAGAAAAGAACTTTACACGCGAACATTAATTGAAATTTGCAACTTTGGTCCGAAGTTGCACTGTCACGAGGAGAACTTCAGACGTGAAACTACCCGAATATCTTACATCAGACGCGACATATGAAGTGTGTTCCAAAGTGGGTAAAACTTAAACTTTTTATGCAATGCAAGTATAAGTTCAATAATGGCCCAAAAAATGAGTATATATGCACTTCCTACCTTCCCCCTTGCTATTACCGGGAAATGCTATCTAGTTTATGGTATTGAAACGGGCATCGCTTAAATGGGCTTACGCTGGTGGTCTTCAACTCGTAAAAATTGCACGGGCACCCTATTTGGTCGCCCCCATTTAACATATACCCATTTTTTTAAAAACTTTTAACTTGTACCCACTTTTAAACAACTTCAGCCTCCTTTCTCCTCCTCCTTCTCCTCCTCAAAGTTATATCAGCCCTCAACCTCTTTCTGAAGTCCGTGACTAAAGGTCCCTGCTTGATTGAATGGTGGCAATAGATGCGTTGAAGCAGCAGCTAACTGAAACTAACTGGTTTGAATAAATAAATCAGCTTATCATAAATCTGTATAAGTGCGTTGAAAACTTTCCGTTGTAGAAAAAATGCACAGATTTTTTATCTGTTTATGCTGAGACTAACTGGTTTGAATCACAACGAAAACCCCTTTGTTTGTGCCATCTCTTAACATCATCTGTTTTGATCGATGGTTTAGTTTAAGCCTCTGGGAAGCATGAAAACCATAAGCCAGTTACAAAACAAAAACTTCAGCTCTAGAGCTGAAGTTCGCCAGAAACAAAAACTTCAGCTCTAGAGCTGAAGTTCGCCAGTTAGAAAACAAAAACTTTCGCCAGTTACAAAAACAAAAACTTCAGCTCTAGAGCTTAAGTTCTCCAGTTATAAATTCGCCAGTTACAAAACAAAAACGCCAGTTACAAAAACAAAAACTTCAGCACACTTGGTTCAGCACACTTGCTACTTCAGGCCCGTCTACTAGAATGCTGAAGTTTTGCGTGATTGTCTTTGCTACTTCAACCCCGTATGCTGAAGTTATGCGAAAAAGCGGGTACGCTTGCAATTTTTTTCGCAAAGCGGGTACAAGTTAAAACGTGACACAAAAAGCGGGTATAGATGCAAATCCCCCCTCCAACTCTTACCTTATTATTTGGGCTAGCCTTTGGCAGTCTCTAATGGGCTATTAGATATAAGGCCTGCATTGACCTCGGCCCTTTTTACCTAGTTGGAAAAATGACATTGTATAGTCACTCTCAAAATAATATTCAAATATATATATATATATATATATATAAATTTTCGGCTACCGGATATAAATAGTTTCTGGTGCCGGATAAAAGTAAAAATGTACTTTGTGGCGGACCTATGAAGAGCTAGAAGACTAACAAGTTCCCTACAAACTATACAAGTAATGAATTATATTTGTCAAACGGTCCAGCAAAAATACAAAAAATAAATGGGAAACAAACGAAAGAGCTAAGACATATTTACATCGAATTATCATATGACTATAGGAGTAACTATAAATGGAACGCCATTCATATTTTTTGCCACAGCATGATGAGGAAGTAATCAAAAAAAGAATACGATGGTGAGAATGAGGTGGAGTAGAGGAAGGGGAAATCTTGGACATGCATTTGTGAGAGAAAGTTTATATTTTCGGTTTATGAGATTTCATTGAATTTATTTGTTGTAGTTTCACAAGATTCAATTAGGTCCTGGGTTCGAGTTACGCTGGAGAGGAAGCGTGGAAATACTATAGATCTTCCTAATTTGGTAGGGGTTTAAAAAAAATAAAAAAAATCCTGAACTATGACCACAATTCAGAATGTATTTATCGCCATTTAGTATTAGGAGAATTACAATATATAGCAATTTTGTGTATTTTTAAATATTAACTTTTTTAATACAATTAATTATATTTAGATTTGACGGTTTTTGATAACATAAAAGTGTCAAATAAATATGAATTGCTGCGAACCAAGGCGCTAATGTTGAGATGGTGATAGGGCTATGATATTTTGTGACAAAGTCAAAATTCTAAAGCCAGCTAGTCAATGACCCTATAGCTAATACCATTGACGTTAATGACTGTCCTACTAAACACCTAAGCCAGACATGGAAATGAGAGGAAAAAGTCTTCGCGTTACCTCTACCATTCAATCACACACCAACCAAAAGTTTAACCTTGATATAGAAAGATCAACAGCTACACAAAAAAGCAGCAAAATAGGACAATATTGATCACAATATTCACAGAGTATGCAAGATATAAATACCAAAGTACTCATAATATACCAAAGGTTCATCATCGGTGTTACTGGTGCAAGAGACTAGAGGGACAGTTGAGTAAGCTGAACTTTTAATTATCCATTGAAATAGTGTAATTAGGGATATACGTAGGTCTTGGTGTTTTCTTGAGTCTGTTGGGTTTTAAATCTGAGGTTTGTTCAGCTTAGGGGTTTTCTGATTCGTTTGTACATATATTTTTCTTGGAATAAAGTTGTCTAATTACCAAAAATAGCACATAGACACAGAGTAAAGAATTTCTACGGATCATCTAACAGGTGATTCCCATAATAAACGGAACTAGTTATCTGAAACATATGACACACAATTTGCTGCAATAGATTAAATTTCACTGTCAAAACTCTTAAACAATAAGTGTATATGAATTAAACTCGAAAGAAAACGTACCGTTGCAATGATCAAACGTTACGGTGCCATCTTTGCAATAGCACAAGGACTCATGGGTTGAATTGTTGTAACCACAACGACCGTCTGATGCCTCACACTTGCCGCACTCTGTTGCGATCCGCCAGTCCAGTACAAACCCCCCGTCCATAGCCGCAACAAGTCCTTTAGTCAACTCCTCACCTGTGGCCGCACCAAGTGATTCTCTAGTCAACCCACTGTCCATCACCACCGCCACCACTTTCTTCTCACAAATTCCGGACCAATTCAAATCATCCGGCTCATTATCTTCAACATACAAATATGACTTGTTTCCACCTGAATTTAAGCAATCTAACGAACGACCAGATGAAAGCAAATCGATACAGTTAAAATAGAAAGTAAGGTTCATATCAAGCTTTGAATATTTCAATGGCAAATCTCCCAGAGTGAGGTTATGATGTGGTCTCGGGCAGTCTCTGTTATCAATTAGAGCATCAATATCCACCAGGGTAAGGGAGTAGGTCGTGTAATCAATCTCTTTAACAAAGAAAGAATCATTTGAAATGTTAAGAATTGGATAGATTTGAGAGCACTGAATCCCAAATCCTGGATAACCACAGTACTGTGGAGATGTGGAGTTGAAGCTGTCAAGGCTCCAAAAAGGATACGAAATATTACGTCCATGGCAAATAGATGAAGGGCAATATGCAAAGGACGTATTAGTATTAGCTCCACTGGAGTTGATGAAGAGAAGAAGAAGTAGAAAGACGAAGAAGAAGGAGAATAATTGACTTGGACACATGATGTTTGATGAAATGCAGTACTGAGTATTGTGGTTTACATGTAGCTAAGACTACCAAATATTATATTTCTTATAATTGACTTGGTCGTAGAGAAACTAGTAGGAAACTTCGAATTTGGTAGCTAAATTTCTTTTCCATACCTTATAGTCAAGACAGTCACATATACTGTATATAGGAACCTGACAAATTTGGTTTGAATGTGATCGTGATTAGTAAAGAAAGACCAGATGAAATTTCTATAATTTGTTAATTGGAATATTGGAATGTAAAGTGGAGAACAAGGTGACAGGCGCCAAGTATGCGTGTGGAAAATATGTAAATAGTTGAAATTGAAAAACAAAGAGAGTATTTGAAGTTGAACGAAAAAAAAAAGATACTGTGCAGCTGAAATTGTGCGCGGACATAAATTTTATTTGAAAAAGTACTTGTGAAAGTTGAAGATTTACGAGTGAAAATCATTATTTCACATAAGATATTTCTCAAACCAATACTTCAAATTATACTATTATTTTAAATATTGCTCAAGTGGTCAACACCCCTACTTACAAACTCATCAAATGAGCAATAGCTCCAACAAATAGGATCAAAGAGGAATAAAAAAAGTATCTAAAATACCAAAATAACTATTTATGCCCAATCTGTCCCTTAAAAGCAGAAATATTCGGGACCCCCCCCCCCCCCTTCCCTCCCCCCAATTCCCTAAACTTGGTAACTTTTGTTGCGCGTGGGAAGAAAGAAAAATTGAGAAATCAGCTTCCAAGTGGTTTATTTTACAAATATTAATTGTCACATAATCAAATAAAATAATTTATTTGTTCCAATAATAATTTGTCATTGTTTCTTGCATATTTTATCTCAATTGTGTTGTTCTAGATATAATGAATATTTGTTTCAACTATTTTTTTTCCGGTTCAAATCTACAAAAGTTGGTTGAGACTCTATTTCTTTTAGCCAAATAAAAAGAAGGTTTAGCCAAAGTAATGAGTTCAAATTGTATATTTTCTACCGTGTATTTTTCTTTTTCATGCAATGACTATTAATTTAAACCTCTGTTTTAAAAGGCAGAAATGGGACTCGCCCGGGGCTCGCCCCGGGGTGGAGCACTCGTAAAATGTCCCTGGGCTTATGTGTGGGGCTTAGTTCCGTGAGACTTACGCCTCGGCCATTGGGGCTTATGCCCCGGACACGCCCAACGCCCAGCGTACTGGGCTTGCCTAATAGAACTTTATGCAATTGTATGTAACTAACCTTGTAAATACTCAAATTTTCTTAATAAATCATTGATTACTCAAAATTATTTTTTTCTTAATCATAAATCATTAAGTTGAGAGTATTTTATGTCATAATAAAAATAAAATTGCACGTCATCCACTAAGACTGCTATGATAGTCAATTTTAAATAAATCTTTCATTTAAAAATTATTTATTTATTAATTTTGTTATGTCTTTACTATATAATAGTCCATAATTTTTTTATAATTATTTTCTAAATATTATTTTTTTCATGTTTACGAGATACAATACTTATTAATTTAATATCTCAGTATTAGCTAGTAACTATTTTACAAATAATTAGTCATCATGGTATTGTATGGTGAATTATGTATCACTTTATTAACTTGTTGAAACTTAAAAATAAATGATGCTAGAGAATCATATTTAAATTGTGAATTATGTTTTTATATAAATTCTCTTTCAAATAGAAAGCATATTAAATAAAAGGAGTATTTTCAGAAAAATATCAAATTATAATATCGAAATTCTTTCAAGATTCATTACTCATTAAGAGATACATATAAGATTTCGTATCGAAGTACATCACTTTTGATGTTTGAGTTGTAACGACGTTGCGGCTAATTTGCATATTATAATATTTGTCATACTTTTCTTGTTATTCATAGTTGAACTATAATTTATAAATATTTTAAATAGATTATTTGTTATAATTTTTGTGATTTTAATGTAATTTTTATAATTATTTTTTATTTTATACTATCTTAAAATTCTTGAAAATAGTAAAATTTAAAGATCCGTGGGACTTACGCCCCATATCTCAGAGCTTACGCCTCGCCTCGTCAGAGGTAAAACGCTTCGCCTCACGCCCCGCCTTTTAAAACATTGCTTATTACTAACAAATGAATATTAGTCAGGAAAAAATATTTTTCCACTGAGAACAGTGGCGGACTTACATTTTGAAGTATGGGTGCTGATTGACTTTGGCCAAATTATGTTATCTATTCATAGATAATACTTAAAATTTTGAATAATTGACAATGAGCACCCGCTATGATCATATTTGATCATTGTAAATTTACGCTAAAATTAGTGAAGCACCCACGATCTATAAATCCTGGATCCGCCACTGACTGAGAATCACTATTAAAGAGGGCGACTTATGCTAATTGCTAACAAGAGAAAAAATTGATTCCACTTCGAGTGGAGTAGTCATGAAAATCTTTGCTACTTCTGTATATTTTTTGTTTAGACACTTAACTGCAGTTATGTCATTATCTTATCACTATTAACAGCTCCCAACTCACTGATCAAAAATCAACTTCCACTTCTTCATGAAAGATTCTAAATAAAAATGAAATATAGATAAATAAACATACGTGTGGTACTAATGCACTTCCCGAGAAAACATCTTAGAGAGATTTATAAGTTGAAGAATTAAATAACTTCAAGCCTCATTATTTACCTTTCAAATAAGGACATGTACAATAACATATTTTCATCTAATTACTGTATGGGTTAAAATTAGATCAGAGAAATTCGGCACACGGAGACATAAGGTCGAGGTCGGACAGGCCGAGGTCGGACAATCATCAATAAGGCCGAGGTCGGGCAGGCCAAGGTCGGACAGTCATTAATAAGGCTGAGGTCGGACAGTGATAAAACAACTAGTTTGCTTTGGAATCCTCAAAAGGAATATTCTACCGAATATTCCCTCTAATTGTACCTTTTCTTTTAGGGTTTTTCTAGGAAGACCTCTTATAAATAGGAAGAGAAACTTCCCAAAAAGGGGGCTCTCTCTCCCTCTCCCTCTTCCTCTCTCTAGAAAATATGTAAACACACCTCTCTAAAGAGATCAGAGGATCTGTGATCCCATACCTTCATCAGATCCAAAAAAGGGTCTTAAGGTTCTTGTATTTGTCTATCATTCACTTTTATCAAATGAAAGAGGACCCGTCTCACTCAAGATCGGGTGAACCTTTTCCTTTANGTGAGAAATAAACATATATAATGGCTGAAAGTAATGAATCCCGAAATATTACAATATAAAGCTATAATCAACGATTCAGCACGTTAAACAATGAAACAACAGCAAGCAATGACAATTAGGGCCAACAGATATAAAATGCATGAATGCAATGCAATGCACATGACCGCTGCGGCGCGCAGCCCGATCCATTTGGGTACCCGCACTCACTGTGGGGGTTCAGACTCCGGAGGGGCTCCTACAGCCCAAGCGCAATATCATCGTAGCATTCGCTGCGGCGTGCAGCCCGATCCATACTCAGTCCAGATATATATATGCATGCAAGCCACTCGGGCACAGTCAAAGTGTTCATCTTTTAGTTTCAATTATTAGGAGTTATAGAGCTATGTGTTTAAGTCTTCATTTATTTACTAAACATTTCAAAACAGTGTCTAACTCAGGACTGATATTATGAAATATGCTAAGCATCATGGAAACAGTGATAAGGATCCCTGAAGGATGCAAATGATAGGCACAAAGCCCCAACATATTCATAAAATCCAAGTAGGATGATTACTACCAATTTCTAGTCAAGAACACAGTACGAATATCAATCGGAACGGACTAGGTCAAATCCCCAGTCACAATCGACCCCGCACTCGTCATAGAGTACGTGTCTCGCCTCAATATAGCGTCACAATGTGATATACCGGGGTTTCAAACCCTCAGGTCATCATCTACGTCTATTACTCATCTCAAGCCGGCCACAAGTCTAGATCGCTATGCCTTTGCCTTTCGAATCAACCTCTTCGCGCGCCGAATCTGATTAAAACCATAACGAATTCATTACAATAGGCTAAAGAAGCATAACCCAATTGAAAAGACTCGAAAAATACCAAAATTTACGAAGTTGGCAAAACTCGAGCCCCGGGCCCGCTTCTCGAAAAATTACAAAATGTACATCACCGGACTCCTCGTCTTGCCACGAGTCTATACATATCAAATTTACCAAAATTGGGGTTCAAATGCTCTTTCAAAATCCGTTTTTACATCTTAGCTTTTCAAGCCCTAGCTTGACCCGTTTTTGATGAAATTCTACTGATCTCTATGATAAATTTACCATAAACTCGAGTAATTAAGCCAAGGAACTTACCTCCACTCGATTCTCAGTCAAAACCCTCGAAAATCCTCGCCCAAAGCTCTCCAAGTCGCTTAAAAATGGTGAAAACTACCCCTTGCTCGCGGATGAAATTTAACATTTAAAGCCCTTCTGTTACCAGCGAATTTCGCTTCAGCGGTCCCGCTACCGCTTATGCGGGACCGCTTCTGCAGCCAAAAATCCGCTTAAGCGGTTTTCACTTAAAAATCGCCTATTCGCTTATGCGATTCAACCACCGCTTCTGCGGTTCCCTCAAGTCCACTTCTGCGGTACAGTGTCCGCTTATGCGGACCCGCTGGTGCGAGCCACCTTCCGCTTTTGCGAAATTTCCCTAGCTGGACAACGATCACTTCTGCGACCACATACCCGCTTCTGCGGTCCATTTCCGCAGAAGCAGGAACACCAGATGACAGCAAAAATCTGACCTGCAATACACCTCAAAACTCTCGTTTAACCACCCGAATTCACCCCGAGGCCCCCGGGACCTCAACCAAAAATACCCATACATCCTAACACCTCATTCAAACTTGTTCTCATCCTCAAAACACATCAAACAACGCTAAAACCATCAAATCACATCGAATTCAAGCCTAAGTTTCTTAAAAGCTTCCGAATTACGCATTCGATCAAAAACCCGACCAAAACACCTCCGAATGACCTGAAATTTTGCACACATATCCAAAATCACCTAACGAAGCTACTGCAACTCTCGGAATTCCATTCCAACCCTCGGATCAAAATCTCACCTACCAACCGGAATTCGCCAAAATTCAACCTTCGCCATTTCAAGCCTAATTCTACACCGCACCTCCAATATCATTTCCGATCGCACTCCTAAGTCACAATTCACCTCCCGAAGCTAACCGGATCACCGGAATTCACATCCGAGCTTTCTAACTAATAAGTCAACGTTCGGTTGACTTTTCCAAACCAAACCTTCTTTAAAGAGACTAAGTGTTTCATTTGCTATCCAAACCAATTCAATTCAACTCTAACTCACCCATTGCTGATAATAAAACATGAAAGAGCAATAAATGGGGAAAACGGGGCTGTAACACATGAGACGACGGGTTGGGTCGTCACAAAAGAAAAAGAAAGCGGGAAACTGCAAAGCGGCTTCCTTTAGTTCTCAAAGAAGGAATTTTTACATTCCTATACCACATAGGAAACCTATTTACCCTACATGTTTAAGGTTTGAGTAAATTACACTTAGTATACCAAATTACCAATCCTATACCATACTTAATTAAGGCTCTAATTAATGGGCTGTTTTTACTCCTTAATTAAAGGTATCCATATCTAATTAATTGGCAGTTTTTACTCCTTAATTAAAGGTATCCATATATCTCACGTTTCTCTCTCCTTACCCCTCACCCCCTCACCCACGTTTTTACCCATACCCCACATTCTTTTTACCATTTTTTCTCTTCTGTAACCAAACAAAATTCCCTCTTCTGGAAAAGTCAAAAATGAGAAATTATTGGTAAAGAGACTAATATGAAAAGTTGCCGACAACTTCTCCAAACGACTTAGAAAGATTTCTTCGTTATAAAAAAAAGAATATAGCGATGGAGGAGAACTCAATATTTACTGTTAAAGCAATATCTATGGTTTTCAGGATGGCAGGTGGATTTCCTCGCAATTATCAGCATGTTCAAGTAAGTGGAATGTAGAAAGATTAAGTATCGGGCGTTCTAAACTCATTGAGCACCAACTTCTTTTCACAAACATGTAGCTTTATTTTTGTTCAAAACAGAAGCTTGCTCACAACAACAACAGCAACGACGAGGAGCGAGCAACTAGATCCACACCCAGTTCAAATTTGCAAGCACACGAAGACTCCAAATAAAAATCATGATCCGAACAAAAATCATTGGAGAAGCAAAAAATGAAATTAGAAACAAAAGAGTTATAAAAAATGTAATTGTAGTGTAATTGTAAATTTAGTGTAATGGATATGATCTGTTGAAGCCCTCACCTAGTTTTACTGTTTGTAGTGTAATTGTAGTTAATTTGTAGTTTATGTAGAACATTCCAAGATTAATTGTAGTCTAAATGTAGACATGATTGTGGATGATGTGTTTCTTGTTTGCCCTGTAACTGTAGGTAAATTGTAGTTATTCTTATATTAGGTACTTAAACTGTAGGTAATTTGTACATTCACTGTAGGTAAACTGTAGGTAAATTTGTTTGAATTGTAGAACTGGTTTTATACATAATTGTAGAGTTTTTATAATTAATAGTAGTTATAATGTAGGATTCATGTACCGCTTCACACCATCTATCACAGTATGGATATGATCTGTTGAAACCCTCACCTAGAATTACATAACAAACAGCAATAAAAATATTTACAATCATAAAATAGTTTATCTACAATTTATCTACAACGTATCTACAATTATATCTACAAATTATCTACAATCTACAAATTAACTACAATTTGTCTATAAATTATCTACAATCTACTATTTGATTTCACGATGTATTTGATTTCTACAATTTTTTCTGTAGTATCAATTGATACTTGTTCTGTAATTGTAGAAATCAGGATACTGTAGCTTGCATTCTCATCTACCACAATGGCATCAACTTCAAAATCTCTAAATCTGCCATAATTATCCCAATCCCCATTAAATTATAGCATGATTGCGATTTTGGACATGATTTCTTGTTGTTGTTGTTGATGTTTTTTTGGATTTCTATATTGAGAGAAAAAAAAATGAAGAACAGATATATATGATCGACAATTTGAGAGAAGAAACGACGAAGAACAGAATTTATCAACTTTGCGTTGTTGATTCTCAAAAATTTGAATTCAGCTCGTCGAAACTCTTAGTAGTTGAACTGTTCTTATTTTTAGAAGCTGTTCGTTCTTTTTTTTTTTTCGAGATTTAAATTGTAGTCCTAGAGAGAAATACGCAGATTTGAAATTTCCTCCCTTTTAAAAATTGATTTTAATGTAGAATCAATTAATCCCAAGATTCTCTCCTTATTTTTAGCGTGTTAATTTAGAATCAATTAATCCCAAGATTCTCTCCTTATTTTTAGCGCGTTAATTATGGAAGATTCTGCTCAATTAATCGTGTATTAAACAAATGGTACAGAAATTGTAAGAAAAATATGGACCAGGCGGGTAATTTTGATACTATGCACATTTTTGGTAATAAAGTTTCATATTGGTATAGATAGGAAAAAATCCCCTCAAAGAACAGCAGTATAACACTACAAAACATTGTGCTATCAGGGGAAAACCATAAATCTAACGATAAACTCCGAAAACAACAAATAACCCATTACAAGAGAAAAGAGGTCGGAAACGAAAATACTTTTCAAGAACTATTAAAATTCCATATTTTTACTTTGAAACGTTTACACCAAGTAACAAATTAAATATTTTAGTCAAGGTTGATTCTCTCCTCCGATCCCATTGTATTTGGTTGTTGTGCTTTGAGTAGAAAATTAAATAGCAGCAAATGTAGGCCCATATTAAAATATTACTCCTGTTTACCTCGAAAGTACGAATAACAATTAAATTTGATTTGTGGTTTTAAAGATATGTGATTTAGTTCAATACCAATTAATAATCAAGAAATATGAAGTGTAAATGAAAGAAACGAATGAATCCAACCAGTGTTACTAAGCAGTGTCGACCTCGAGCTTAGTGACCTCGAGATGAACCAAGAGCAACAAAATAAGAACAAAAGTTAAAGGAGAATTCTGACGAACAGTGAGCGAAAAGTAGAGAGTATACTCTTTGCCAATGATTAGATAATCTTACAAATGATTGGGGTCCCCTTTATTATAATAGGGTCGCCTTAAATAAGGTACATTTCCATTTACAGTAAGAAATCTTATTGGGACAGCTGTCTAACCGCCCAGTACGGAATCGTACAATTCTATTCCAGGATTTGCGCCATGATTTTGGGGACGTCACTACGAAAAATATGTTAAATTGTGATGGTTTATTTGTGACGGTTATAAAAACTCTCACTATTAATTAATTTTCTGGCATTTTTCTCAACCCACACAAAATAATTTATTTTGTGGCGGTTTTATTGTGAAGGTTTGCTAAACTGCCACAATTTGTACAGTTTGTGGCGGCTATTAACTCCCACAATTTTATTACGTTCATCTTATACATATATAATGAAAATATTTGTACTTATTAATTTATAGTGTGAGTTACATCTTTTCAACAGATATTAGGTTTGACATAAGTGCAAATTTTGATTTACAAAGACATATTTACATTTAGTAATTGTAGATATCTAATTTTTGCCCCCACGATCTTCATAGTCATGTATTGATGGAATAAATTAAATACTCCTAAATCATATGAATAATATTTTATTTTTATTTGGTTTTAGATAATTTCACTTTTGAAAGGAAATAGAAAATTGCAAAAATTTGCACATGAGTTTTCTTTTAGTTTCATAATTTTAGGAGTTTCACATTTGCATAAATAGGAATTCGCAACTCTATTATATATTTTATCTAATATAAGATATTTAAATTTTTTAAATATTAGATGAATAATTTTAATTAGTTTTCTGTGAATTTGTTCTGTATTTTAACTTATTGTTTTTCTGAATGTTTTGTTTTGTCCTTGATCTCTTTATTTATTAATTGTATAGTGTACAATAAAATTATACTAGTATTAGTACCCATGCGATGCGCAGACACAAATCATGTCAAATGTGATTAGATTATTTGAAATATGTGTAATTAACCTTGAAATATAAATCTTTCGGATAAAAATTATATATAATTGTTAGATTGTTTAACCAAAAAATAGTAATTTCAGTCAAAGCTTTATTTTAGAAGAACACGGGTTACTGATAATCGATATAAAATGAATGAAAGAAATTGGCTTTGATAATAATAAGAAGAACAGAAGAAAACAAAGTAAATCAGTTTATTCCAATGATATTTTCGTGTCCTTACAAATGATCAGTCTTCTCCTTTTTATAGCTATTTCTAAGATATACGTTTTGCCTTTGTCATAATAAGGCTATTATAGACAATTAAATGCATTTAATGCTACGTTACAATGACAATCATTATAATTCAATACAGATTTTCTAACGTTTTCAGTATTTAATGCTTATTAAATA
>NW_017672046.1:63806-129548 GCF_001879085.1 Nicotiana attenuata | reverse complement strand
AGTTTGAATGATGTTATAGGATGTGTTGGTGCTTTTGGTTGAGGTCCCGGGGGCCTCGGGTGAGTTTCGGGTGGTCAACTGGACCATTTCCTAAGTTAAAAAGCTGCAGATTTCTCATTTCAGGTGCTGCAGAGAATTTACTCTTCGCGTTCGCGTAAGGAGTCACGCGTTCGCGAAGAAGGATTTGGTTGGAAAATGAAAACTCACGGTAAGAGTTTTTTTTTTGTAACTTTTCTTATTGCTTTTTCCAGAACTTATTTTAATACTTCTTTTTATCAGGATTTGCTGTCCGAGGTATTAGTGCTGAGGCGGTCGTAGCTTCTCGAATTTCTTTAGAAAGGGCCCAAGAGATAATTTTGGGCTCTTCATCGAAAAGAAAAGCTACTATTGACCAAGACTCTGAAGAAGAGGAAGACGGGAGTTACTTGGTAAAAAGGCCATGAGCTCGTAGATGAATCATTTCCGATGATGAAATATCTCCCCCTCGTTCCATTCCTCTTACCGAGTCTGTTGAAGCCCTGTTGGTAATTCCCGATGATGATGTTCCCGCTGCTGCTCATGATTCTGTTGAGCAGCTTTTTACCCGCGGGTTTGGTAGTGAAAGTTTAGGTCCGATTTCTGATGAAGCACCCCTTGCTTCTTTTTTTACTCTCGTTCCTGTGATACCTCCTTTGCCGGTTGTGGCTGTTACCGTTCCTCCCCAGGCTGTTTTGACTGCTTCTACAGTTCCTCCTTCGACTACTCCTCCTTCAACTGTTCCTCCTTCAGCTGTTCACTATGCTGAGGTTGGTTCCTCAAGTGGAGGTGAGGCTATGAGGGAAGTTACCATCAAAGTTCCTGCTGAAGGAAACCTTTTGAGGAAGTCAGGCCGAGCTGACGTGTGGTTGAAGCCATTGATTGGTCCAGTTGAAAGGGCTAAGCCTTATGGCCATAGTTCTTTGACCTTGATGAATGATATAGTTCATTCTTCTTTAAAGGTATCCTTTTTGAAGCTTGACTTCACCCTTTTCTTATTTTTGGGGTTCTCACTTTTTCTTTCTTTGTTTTTTTTAGATCAATCTCATTGGCACGAAGATGATGAAGACGGTTTCCCTCTCAGAATAATTAATGCATGATTATCAAGTAGAGGCAGACAATTGGAAGGAACAGTATGAAAGTCTTCAGATCGACATGGAAATATTAGAAGAAAGCAAAGGTACCTTAGAACAGCAGGTAAGGGCTTTGACTTCAGAATTAGCGGTTGAAAAAGCTTCCTCAAATCAAGCAAGTTAGGAAAAGAATCGTTTTGAAACCTCTTTTTCTGAGCAACTCTCCAAGGCAAGTGAAGAGATCAAAGAGTTGAAGGCTCTCTTAGATGAAAAAGAAGCATATGCTGGTGAACCCGTGCGGACTCTGACTCAAACTCAAGAAGACCTCCAGGAGTCTTCTGAAAAAGTTCGTTTCTTAGAGAGTTCACATGCTTCTCTTCAAACTTCCTACGATTCTGCCTTGGTTGAGAATGAGAAGCTAAAAAGTAAAATTGCTGACTGGGAAAGAGATTATGAAATTCTTGAAGACAAAACCGCACTTGAAGTGAGTTGGGCATTTTTTTTTAATTCTCGCCATGATACCCTTGTTGAAGTTAGCCAGGAGAATTTTAATTTGGAATCTGAGTTAGCCAAAATTAAAGAGACTATTGAAAAGACTCAGCAGTGCCAAGATTTTCCTTCTTCCGTGGCTGAAACTTCTGAGAACATTGAAGATGATATGGGTATGGTGAATGCTCCAATTCCTTCGAGTCAAGTTGAACCCACTCTTGTTGATGATCTTGCTTTGGTTCCTTCTTCGACTCCTCAGTGACAAGTTAATGATGTGTGACTCTTTTTTTTTTCTTTGGTGAAATATGGTTGTAACCCTTGGTCCTTTTTGAGGGTTTGAAAATATTAAGTCCCCAGGCCTTTTATGGGGCGCTTTGTATAAATAACTTTTGGTTTATGACTAAGTTCATACTTAGTCTAAACTTTTTTATTTTAAGAAGTTTTTGTAGCTGTTCTTGAACTTCTGTCTTGCCTTTATATTTAAAGACTTATTCGATAATTTGCACTTTTATTTTGTAAAATGCTTTCTTAATTCCATGAATGTTTTAAATCAAACATGAATTTTATAAAAGAGGGCCCTTTTATATTTCAACACTTAATGAAGAAGACGTCTCAACTTCATAATGGTGTTAATGTACGATAAAAGAAATAGGAATACACATATTTTTTGGAATAACTTCGACAAGTTTTTATTCAAACTTTGTCAAGCTTTAAATAACATCTACATGTATTTGAGTACCTTCTATAACTTTTTCGTAACTGTTTTTTCTTACAACAGATTTTCAAAAGAAAATAAAATAAGGTTTTTATATAATAACCCGTTTTAGTACATGTAAATTGAACACAAGGTTTTTATTTATAACCCAATTTAGTACATGTATATTGCCTTTAACCTAACTATGATGAGGTTTTTCTTTGGCTTTTTAGCTCGTAGCTTTGCTCTGCACTTGACATCGTTTCTCAATCTTCCCCGCCTTCTTTATACATATGTCTATGTGTATTATATAGTCCCCCAAGTGTTTGAGCTTTAAAATTTGAAACCTCGAATACTTGATTACTCCTCTCATTTGGTCCTCTTTCTGTAAAGGAATAAAACACACGGGACTCGTAGGTACAATTTTAGATGAAGACTGTTTAACCCGTATCAATTTCTATCAGAATAGGTGTAACCCTAGACCGGGAATTTTAATTTATTCCACGTGCCTTGCAGGTCGTGATTCATCATTTAGTACGGGTTAACATTTTGCCTATCATCTAAAATCGTTAGTAAAATTTTAATAATTCAAAAATAGAATTTTAAAATGAGGATACCTGACTGTGGGTATTCCTTAGAAATAGTATCTCTTCAGGTGAACAGCATTCCAATGTGAAGGTAATATCTTGCCATCCATTGTTTCCAGCTCGTATGCTCCTTTTCCCGCAATACTATGAATTCTGTAAGGTCCTGCCCAGGTTGGGCCTAATTTTCCCGTATTAGCTGTCTTCGTGGATTGAAAAACTTTTTTGAGTACTAAGTCCCCAATCTTAAAGTATCTTAGGCGTGCTTTTCGATTGTAGTANGTAGGAGCAGAAGAGGAGGTAGACTACGTAATTTAGGGTCTTCATCCATACATGGTTCTTCTCTTCCTTCATCTAGTTCCAGTCCCTCTTCTAGAACCAGAGCTTCTCTTTCTCAAAGGTCTTCTTCCAGAGGTAAGGAACCTTCTGAACCTCTTCGTGAACCTTCAGTAGAGGAAATAGTTCCTGCGGAATTATCTTTCTACAATGATAGAGAGTCTCTTAGAAACCAAGTGTCCTCTTTAGATCGTGTTGATATCTACCCAACTCAGATCATTGAAGGTCTGATTTCTTTAGTTCGTAAAGACTGCCATTGGAGTCATGACTTCCCTATTATAATTCCCAATGCGAATCAAAGAATCACCTCCTATTTAATTGGGTTTTCTTTTGTTTATACATACCCTTTTACATTAGGCTTCAAACCTGCTATTGACCCTGTTATCCTCGAATTTTGTCGTTTTTTCGACGTCTGTTTAGGTCAAATTGGACCTATAGTGTGGAGGGCTGTTGCCTGTTTGAGGCATTTGACCAACATGGCCGGCGTGCCTTTTTCTTTCTCTCATTTAATTATCCTTTATTCTCCCAAACTTTTTCGCCAAGGAGTTTTTACTTTAGTAGCAAGGAGCAAAAGAGTCCTGGTCAACCCAGAAGACGATAAAGACCGTGGCTGGTATGCCAGGTTTGTTGCTGGCCCCACTGTTGGTTTATTGGGTGAAAAAAACGTTCCCTTCCCTGAGAAGTGGAATTTTGCACGTGAGTTTTCTTTTTAATAACTTTCTCGTACCTTTTTCTTCAATTTTGATGATTATTATTTTAATTTTTCTTTTCTTTTTCAGCAACCATGGGAGTTGTTGATGAAATTTTTAATTTTCGTGGTTGGGTAGGAAAGTTATTAAATATAGCCCCAATGGAAGGTAGATCTTGGAAAACTCTCTCTCAACGATTTGGTTGGAAAGTGAAAACTCACGGTAAGAGTTTTTTTTGTAACTTTTCTTATTTCTTTTTCCATAACTTATTTTAATCCTTCTTTTTATCAGGATTTGCCCTCCGAGGTATTAGTGCTGAGGCGGTCGTAGCTTCTCGAATTTCTTTGGAAAGGGCCCAAGAGATAATTTTGGGCTCTTCATCGAAAAGAAAAGCTATTGTTGACCAAGACTCTGAAGAAGAGGAATACGGGAGTTCCTTGGTAAAAAGGCCACGAGCTCGTAGACGAATCATTTCTGATGATGAAGCATCTCCCCCTCGTTCCATTCCTCTTACCGAGTCTGTTGAAGCTCCGTTGGTGATTCCCGATGATGATGTTCCCGCTGCTGCTTATGATTCTGTTGAGCAGCTTTTAACCGCGGGTTTGGTAGTGAAAGTTTAGGTCCAATTTCTGATGAAGCACCCCTTGCTTCTTTTTCTACTCCCGTTCCTGTGATAACTCCTTTGCCGGTCGTGGCTGTTACCGTTCCTCCCCAGGCTGCTTTGACTGCTTCTACAGTTCCTCCTTCGACTACTCCTCCTTCAACTGTTCCTCCTTCAACTGTTCACTATACTGAGGTTGGTTCCTCAAGTGGAGGTGAGGCTATGAGGCAAGTTACCATCGAAGTTCCTGCTGAAGGAAACCTTTTGAGGAAGTCAGGCCGAGCTGACGTGTGGTTGAAGCCTTTGATTGGTCCAGTTGAAAGGGCTAAGCTTGATGGCCATAGTTCTTTGACCTTGATGAATGATATAGTTCATTCTTCTTTAAAGGTATCCTTTTTGAAGCTTGACTTCACCCTTTTCTTATTTTTGGGGTTCTTACTTTTTTTTTTAGATCAATCTCATTGGTACGGAGATGATGAAGAAGGTTTTCCTCTCAGAACAATTAATGCATGATTATCAAGTAGAGGCAGACAATTGGAAGGAACAGTATGAAAATCTTCAGATCGACATGGAAATATTAGAAGAAAGCAAAGGTACCTTAGAACAGCAGGTAAGGGCTTTGACTTCAGAGTTGGCGGTTGAAAAAGCTTCCTCAAATCAAGCAAGTAAGGAAAAGAATCGTCTTGAAACCTCTTTTTTGAGAAACTCTCCAAGGCAAGTGAAGAGATCAGAGAGTTGAAATCTCTCTTAGATGAAAAAGAAGCATATGCTGGTGAACTCGTGCAGACTCTAACTCAAACTCAAGAAGACCTCCGGGAGTCTTCTGAAAAAGTTTATTTCTTAGAGAGTTCACATGCTTCTCTTCAAACTTCCTACGATTCTGCCTTGGCTGAGAATGAGAAGCTAAAAAGTGAAATTGCTGACTGAGAAAGAGATTACGAGATTCTTGAAGACAAAACCGCAATTGAAGTGAGTTTGGTGTTGTTAAATTCTCGCTATGATACCCTTGTTGAAGTTAGCCAGGAGAATTTTAATTTGGAATCTGAGTTAGCCAAAATCAAAGAGACTATTGAAAAGACTCAGCAGTGCCAAGATTTTCCTTCTCCCGTGGTTGAAACTTCTGAGAACATTGAAGATGATATGGGTATGGTGAGTGCTCAAATTCCTTCGAGTCAAGTTGAACCCGCTCCTGCTGATGATCCTGCTTTGGTTCCTTCTTCAACTCCTCAGTGACAAGTTAATAGTGTGTGACTCTTTTTTTTCTTTTTTCTTTGGTGAAATATGGTTGTAACCCTTGGTCCTTTTTGAGGGTTTGAAAACATTAAGTCCCCAGGCCTTTTATAGGGCGCTTTATATAAACAACTTTTGGTTTATGACTAAGTTCGTACTTAGTCTAAACTTTCCTTTTTAATATTAAGAAGTTTGTTGTTTGAACTTCTGTTTTGTTTATTCTTGCCTTTACATTTAAGGACTTACTGAATAACTTACATTTTTATTTTGCAAAATGCTTTTTTTTAACTTCATGAATACTTGAATTAATCATGAATTTTATAAAAGAGGGCCCTTTTATATTTCAACACTTAATGAAGAAGACGTTTTAACTTCATAATGGTATTAATGTACGTTAAAAGAAATAAGAATACACATGTTTTTTCGAATAACTTCGACAAGTTTTTATTCGAACTTTGTCAAGCTTTAAATAACATCTTACATGTATTTGAGTACCTTCTATAACTTTTTCGTAACTGTTTTTCCTTACAACAGATTTTCAAAAGAAAATAAAACAAGGTTTTTATATAATATCCCATTTCAATACATGTAAATTGAATACAAGGTTTTAATTTATAACCCATTTCAGTACATGTATATTGCCTTTAACCTAACTATGATGAGGTTTTTCTTTGGCTTTTTAGCTCGTAGCTTTGCTCTGCACTTGACGCATTTAATGAGTAAATTTTTCAGGCTTGAACTTTGATCGTTTCTCAATCTTCCTCACCTTCTTTATACATATGTCTATGTGTATCATATAGTCCCCCAAGTGTTTGAGCTTTGAAGTTTGAAACCTCGAACACTTGATTACTCCTCTCGTTTGGTCCTCTTTCTGTAAAGGAATAAAACACACGGGACTCGGAGGTATAATTTTAGATGAAAACTGCTTAACCCGTATCAATTTCTATCAGAATAGGTGTAACCCTAGACCGAGAATTTTAATTTATTCCACGTGCATGCAGGTCGTGATTCATCATTTAGTATGGGTTAGCTTTTTGCCTATCATCTAAAATCGTTAGTAAAATTTTAACAATTCAAAAACAGAATTTTAAAATGAGGATACCTGACCGTGGGTATTCTTTAGAAATAGTATCTCTTCAGGTGAACAGCATTCCAGTGTGAAGGTAATATCTTGCCATCCATTGTTTCCAGCTCGTATGCTCCTTTTCCCGCAATACCATGAATTAAGGTCCTTCCCAGGTTGGGCCTAATTTTCCCGTATTAGCTGTCTTCGTTGATTGAAAAACTTTTTTGAGTACGAAGTCCCCAATCTTAAAGTATCTTAGGCGTGCTTTTAGATTGTAGTATCGTTCCATAACTTGTTTTTATGCTGCCATCCTTATTAACGCAGCTTCTCTTTTTCCTTCAAGTAAATCAAGATTTAGCCGCATTTCCTCTTCATTGGAGTCCTCATTTGTTTCTGTATATCTCGTGCTAGGTTCTCCTATCTCCACTGGAATCAATGCTTCAGCCCCGTATACTAGCGAAAACGGTGTTTCACCCGTGCTTGTTTTTGCTGTGGTGCGATATGCCCATAAAACACCAGGTAGCAATTCTGGCCAATTGCCTTTGGATTCTTCCAATCGTTTCTTTAAATTGTTGATAATAACTTTATTTGTTGACTCAGCTTGTCCATTACCCACCGGATGATAAGGTGTTGAAGTAATCCTTTTGATCTGCCAACTTTGAAAAAATTCTATAATTTGTGCGCCTATAAATTGTGGGCCGTTATCACACACGATTTCTTTTGGTACACCAAATCGACATATGATATTTCGCCAAATGAAATCTCTGACTTCTTTCTCCCGTACCTGTTTAAATGCTCCTGCTTCTACCCATTTAGTAAAGTAGTCAGTGAGTACTAGTAGGAATTTTACCTTGCCTTTTGCTTGTGGTAGAGGACCTATGATATCCATCCCCAACTTCATGAAAGGCCATGGTGCAACAACCGGATGTAACAACTCTGCAGGTCTGTGCATGTTATTACCGTATCTTTGGCACTTATCACATTTAGCCACGAAATTTTCCGCTTCCTCTTCCATTTTAGGCCAATAATAGCCTGCTCTAATCATGGTTCTTACCAGTGATCTCCCACCTGCGTGATTTCCACAATGCCCCTCGTGTATTTCTCTCATTACATATTCCGTCTGAGAAGGCCCGAGGCATCTTGCTAAGGGACCACCGAACATTTTTCGATAAAGATTGCCTTGCTTTAAACAATATCGAGCAGCCTTTTTTCGAAGCGCGTGAGCTTTTTTCTTGTCTTCAGGGACGGTACCATACTGCAAAAAAGCGACAATCTCGTTTCTCCAATCCCAGGTTAAATTATTGAAATTTACCTTATTTTTATCTGGATCGAGTACTGAATGGAACAAATGAATTATAGAAGCATTTTCATTGCTCGCCACGTCTGCTGCAGATGCGAGATTGGCTAAGGCATCTGCCTCGACATTCTCATCTCTTGTTATCTGCGTTACTTTCCAGGTTTGAAATTGCTTAACCAAATCCCGTACCTTCTCTAAGTACTGTTGCATTCGTGCTTCCCTGGCTGCGTAAGTCCCCAACATTTGGTTAACTACAAGCTGCGAATCGCTTTTAATTACAATCTGATTAATGCCGAGTTCTCGTGCCAGTTCTAAACCTGCAATCACAGCTTCATACTCTGCCTCATTGTTAGTTATAGAATGACATTTAATGGCTTGTCAAATGGTTTCACCCGTAGGTGGTACCAAAACAATTCCTAAGCCTGCCCCCTTCACATTAGATGAACCATCGGCAAATAAGGTCCAAATTCCTGGATTAGATCCGTTGAACACTTGTAATTCTTTTTCTGCTTCTAGTTGCATTCCTTGGCTAAAATCAGCCAAAAAATGTACTAACACCTGAGATTTTATCGCAGTTCTGGGCTGGTATGTGATGTCATATTCACTTAACTCTATAGCCCATTTGGCTAACCTACCTGACAACTCATGCTTGTGTAATATATTGCGTAATGGATAAGCAGTTACTACGGTAATAGGATGACATTGAAAATAAGGCCTAAGTTTCCTAGATGCCATGATTAGTGCAAGTGCAAGATTTCTAATTGAGGATACCGCGTCTCCGCATCTAATAATGATTTGCTGACATAATAAATTGGAGATTGTTTACCTTGGTCTTCACGAACTAAAATAGCACTCACGCTACTTCTGAGACAGCAAGATAGACGAGCAATCTTTCCCCAACCTTTGGTTTTGCGAGCAACGGTGGATTTGACAGGTATGTCTTCAAGTTTTTGAGTGCTTGTTGACACTCCTCAGTCCATTCGAACTGGTCTTGCTTTTTAAGAGCTGAAAAGAATTTAAAACATTTTTCTGATGATTTGGATATAAATCTTCCCAAAGCTGCAATTCTCCCCGTTAGTCTTTGCACGTCTTTCTTATTTGTAAGCATGTCAGGAATTTCTTCAATGGCTTTAATTTGCGCGGGATTTACTTCAATACCACGGTTAGAAACAAGAAAACCTAAAAACTTACTTGATGAAACACCAAACGCACATTTCTCGGGATTCAGTTTCATATTGAATTTTCGTAAAATCTGAAATGTATCAGTTAAATGGGATATATGATCTCTTGATTGTTGAGATTTGACAAGAATATCATCTATATAGACTTCCATAGTTTTCCCCAAATGTTCTTGGAACATTTTGGTTACCAATCTTTGATACGTTGCACCAGCATTTTTGAGACCAAAAGGCATTACCTTATAACAGTAAGTCCCCCTGTCTGTGATAAATGAAGTTTTTTCTTCATCTAGAGGATCCATTTTGATCTGATTGTACCCGTAATACGCATCTAAAAAGCTTAACAACTCATGTCCTGCAGTAGCATCAATTAGTTGATCTATATGTGGTAATGGAAAAGAATCTTTAGGACAAGCTTTATTAAGGTCTGTGTAATCTACACAAACTCGCCATTTACCATTCTTTTTCGGCACTACAACAGTATTAGCTAACCAATTAGGATACTTTGCCTCGCGGATAGACCTAATTTTTAATAGTTTTTGAACCTCATCTTGAATTACCTGATTCTTGAAAGTCCCCTGCTTTATTTTCTTTTGTTTGATGGGTTGATATGATGGGCCTTCATTTAACTTGTAAGTCATTACTTCCGGTGGAATTCCTGTCATATCAGAATGGGACCAGGCAAAACAATCCACGTTAGTCTTCAAAAATTCAATCAACTTACCTTTCATATCGCGGCTCAGGTTAGCCCCAACGTAGATTTTCCTTTCTGGCCATTGTGTAAATAACTCCACAGCCTCTAGTTCCTCAATCGTTGTTTTAATATTTTCATTTTCCTCTGGTTCTTGAATGAAATCAGGCCGTGAGTCCACATCTGTTCGCCTTGTTCAGTTGAGGTTTGTATTGTGGTATCCTCAACTGGATGCTGTAATTGCTACTTGTCTTCGTTTCTCGTATTTGAATCTGCTACAGAGTTGATGCATCTGGATGTTTGTTGATCCCCATGAATTTGACATATTCCTCATGGTGATGGAAATTTGATAACTTGATGCAAGGTAGACGGAACGACATTCATCTCGTGGATCCATGGTCTCCCGAGAATCATATTGTAAGCCATTTCCAACTCTACCACCTGAATTTTTGTATCCTTGATAACCCCTTCTGCAAATGTAGTAAGCGTTACCTCCTCTTTTGTCACAATGCTTGAGTTGTCGAATCAAGACAAGGTATGCGCCTTTGGTACTAGCTTATCTTCAGCTTGTATCTCGTGCAGTACTCTTAGCAAGATAATGTTCACGGAACTACCTGGATCAATCAAAACTCGTTTCACATTAGTATCATGTACAAGTAGAGATATTACCAGTGCATTGTTATATGGAGTTAATGCGCCATCTGCATCTGTATCATCAAATGTAATACTTTCTTCTTCCAAAATATGTCGAACCCACTTCTCGTGGGTAATTGTGACTTTTGAAACTTTATTGGCTGCTGTGTATGTCAAACCATTAATTTCTTCACCTCCGCTTATAACATTAACGGTCCTTTTGAGAGAAGGCGGTTTAGGAGGCTCCTGCCTATTCTTCGTATATGCTTGCTTACCTTTCTCACTAAATAATTCGGTGAGATACCTTTCTTCAACAGATGATCAACTTCACCTTGTAGCAACCTACAATCTGCCGTTTTATGACCATGGTCGTTGTGAAATTCGCACCAATGATCAGGATTGCGCCTGTTTGGATTCGATCTCATTTCTTTTGGCCACCGCACCTTATCACCCATGCTTCTTAAAACAGCTACGAGCTCGGAAGTGCTTACATTAAAATTATAACCGCCAAATCTTGCCTTCAAGTTTTTATCATCATCCCGCGACTCTCGCGTGTTACGATCATTCCCAAACCTCGATGATGAGCCCGACTCTCTATTCCTCGATTTATGATCGTACCTTGAATTGTCATGTTTTGATCGTGAATCTTTTCCCGCTGGGCCCATATATGGTTCGTATCTGTTTTTACTGGACCTTTTTTCGGTTTTCGCCCCTCTCGAACTCATCTTTTCCTCTTTTTGAGACCGTGCAATAATATCTTCTTCTATTCTTAGCTTCATTCTATACCTGTCATAAACATCATTACATGTTGTCGCTGGGAATTCACGAAGACTTTCTTTGAGTCGCCTCGTGGCTTCTGAGTTTTTTTCATTCACATTACTGGTCGAAGGCTATAGCTGCCCAATTGTCTAGTACACGTGGTAACGTCATTCTTTCACGCTGGAACCTATCTACGAACTCTCTAAGCAACTCTGAGTCCCCTTGCTTGATTTTGAAAATATCTTCCATTCTTTTTTCGACTTTTTGAGCTCCCGAATGTGCTTTGATAAATGAATCTGCAGGCTCAGCAAAAGAATTTATGGAATTTTCGGGTAAAAGAGAATACCATGTTAATACTCCCTTAGTGAGTGTTTCACCGAATTTTTTAACCAACACTGATTCAATTTCTTATTTGGTTAAATCGTTGCCCTTTACACCAGTTGTGAATGCAGTCACGTGGTCTCGTGGATCAGTTGTTCCATCGTATTTTGGAATATCGGGCATTTTGAATTTCTTTGGAATTGGGAGGGGAGAAGAACTTGGCTTCCAAGGTTGTTGTGAATATTTGTCCATATCTATCCCTTTGATTACAGGCGGAACTCCAAGTATTTGCTCTATGCGGTCACTTTGCTCCTTGAGCTATTTCTGCAATGTTAGAACTAAATTTTGTAAATCAGAATTGACTAAGTTACCTGGTTCTCCTCCTCGTGACTCGCTGGGGATTCCACCACTACCCGAATTAGCAAGTCCAGAACGAGGGTTTTCCAAAGTGTTGTTATTTGGAGTTGGTGTTGGTGGTGCAACAGGTAACTGGCTGACAAAGGCCTCAAGAGCTTTATTGACCTGTTGAGCGATTAGCTTTTGCAAAGCTTCATTGATAGCTTCATCTCAAATTGAGCATTTGCATTTGAATGAGATCCATCAGTAGTGCCTTCTCGAGACCGCCGAGGGGAGCTTTGTGGAGAAGGGATCGGGGTGCGATCATCTTGTGAATTCCCCTGGAGTTGATGGTTTCCTTGGTTGTTGTCATTAACGTTNTGATGGTTTCCTTGGTGTTGTCATTAACGTTGACATGATTGATGCAACCAAAAAGGTTAGGTTAAGAAAGAATAGATTATCAGATTCCCGATAACGAAACCAATTTGTTTAACCAAAAAATAGTAATTTCGGTCAAAGCTTTATTTTAGAAGAACACGGTTACTGATAATCGATATAAAATGAATGAAAGAAATTGGCTTTGATAATAATAAGAAGAACAGAAGAAAACAAAGTAAATCAGTATATTCCAATGATATTTTCGTGTCCTTACAAATGATCAGTCTTCTCCTTTTTATAGTTATTTCTAAGATATATGTTTTGCCTTTGTATAATAAGGCTATTATAGACAATTAAAGGCATTTAATGCTACGTTACAATGACAATCATTATAATTCAATACAGATTTTCTAACGTTTTCAGTATTTAATGCTTATTAAATACTGTATCCGTACTCTCTTGTGCTGTCAGATTCATTCTCCTTAAATTTTGGACTTAAATAGGTACGAGCACCGAGTCTTTTGATTATCTGCTCGTGTCTCTGCTCGTACCTCTGCTCGTATCTGTTGCAACTCGTGCCTCTTTGCTAATCATCATTCTTTGACCAGCCTCCGTGTCATGACATGTCATCTTTCAATTACTTCAATATATATGAACTCGATTTCTCCAATACATAGATATTTATTAAGAAGTGAGGCATGAAACTATTTTCCAAATCTCGTAAAAGATATATATATATATATATATATATATATATATATATATATATATATATATATATATATATATCTTTATTGTAACAACCCAACCCCTTGATTTTAGTACTTGCATATATTTTGTTTTTATGTCAATATCTAAAAAAACAAACTAAACATGTTACGTTGTGATCTGTCTTATGTGAGCACATTAGATTATATTATTATGACAAAATTCTTACTATCAATTTATTTGTCATCTCAAATTCAAATAAATTTTATTCTTCGGGCATACTAGGATGGATAAGATTAGGAATGATGATATTCGGGAGAAGGTGTGCGTGGCCCCCATTGATGAAGATGCGGGAAGCGCGGCTCAGATGGTTCGGGCATGTTAAGAGGAGAAGCCCAGATGCTCTGGTAAGGAGGTGCGAACGACTGGTTGCAGAGGGAACGAGAAGAGGTAGAGGGCGGCCTAAGAAGTATTGGGGGGAGGTGATCAGGCAGGATATGGCGAGCCTTCAGATTTCCGAGGACATGGCACTTGATAGGAACATGTGGAGGTCGAGTATTAGGGTTGTATGTTAGGAGGTAGTTGGGTCTTGCCTTGTCACGACCCAAAATCCACTAAGGGTCGTGATGGTGCCGGACACTGCTATCAGGCAAGCCAACCAAAATTTCTTAAGTAAATTCTCATTTAAATAATTGTGAAAACTCGAATTTTCCTTCAATTTTACTAGTAGAAGATACTCATTTCAAATTAAATATGAAGTTCAAGAAAATCAATCAAGATACCCCATAAACATCCCAGAACCCGATGTCACAAGTGCATGAGCATCTACTAGGAATGAATTTAAAATACAGTAACTGTCCAGGATACAAGGTGGACAGAAATTAAATAAGGTAATCTGAGAGAGACTCTACTGGCTGCGGGTCATCTCGGGAAGTGCATCTCACCTAAGTCTCCGTATCAACCATGCCGCTACGCCCACTAGGCCGCTAGAGATGCATGTGCCTGTGCAACAAAAATGCACAACAAGTGTAGTATGAGTACGAAAATAACGTGTACTCAGTAAGTATCCCGCCTAATCTCGAAGAAGTAGAGACGATATGGCGACTTCGACACTTACTAATGGTCCAATAATAATATACCAATAATGTAGTGAGTCTAGAATATTCATAAAATAACTTTAACTCTATAGCATAAGGCAAATAAATAGTTCTTTTATTAATAGGAAATTTCCAGATTCAATTCCATCATTTAAGAATTTATCTCAGGACAGGGAGAACAATTATCAACATCTATAAATCTCACGGCAAGCAATACAAGCATGCGCAAATCATGCCGAGGTCGTACGGCCCGATCTAACAATATTTAAACTGTGCACTGCCAGAGGGTCGAATGGCGCGAACCATAGATGCATCTATTACCCCGCTCGCGAATAATACACGCGACGCGGTCAAATATAAATAAACACAACAATCAATCAAATCAAGAATTCATCAGAGAACAATTATCCAAGGAAAAGCCAATTCTCTTTTAACAATTCAGGAAAATGAAGTTTAATCCTTTTTTTTTAAAATTCATTTACTGTTCGACGTGATTTAAGCAGTTCAAACTATCAACAAGATCACAAATATTCCAAGTACAGCATGCTTTTGGATCCTAGACTATGCGGACCTAAACATAATAGCAGCTACGCACGGACTCTCGTCACCTCGTGCGTACGTAGCCCTCGCAAATAGGAGCACAAATCCAATTAATTCACCTATGGGGACAATTCCCTCTTACAAGGTTAGAAAGAAGACTCACCTCGCTTCGAAGTTCCATAACCGGCATTCCACGCCCTTCCGAAGACTCGAATCGATGCACAATGCTCCAAAACTAGCCAATAATTATGCAAAACCATTATTATACGTTCAATTACTCCTAATGATCCAATTTATGACAATTCCTAACCCCGATCGAAAAGTTGACAAAAATGCCCTTGGGCCCCCGTCCCCGGATTCCGAAATTTTTCGAAGATAACGTTTGCCCATAATCTCACGAACTCAAATATATAATTTACTCTTAATTTCATACCCAAAACCGTAGTCAAAATCCGAGAATATCAATTTTCTAGGTTTTCCCTCAAACCCCAAGTTCTACCAATTTTCATTGCTCAAATCCGTAACAAAACCATGTATTTAACTAACAAGGGGTGAAACTAACTTACCTCATGTTTGAATGATGAAATCCCTCTCTTGGAGCTCTCCAAAAATCGCCCAACTAGAGTAAAAAATGGAGGAAAATGGCCAAGACCCCCGATTTTAAAGAACCTTACTGCCTCCAGCAATACGCACCTGTGGTCACACGACCACTTCTGCGGTTCCGTAGGTGCGGCCCCTCTACCGCTCCTGCGGTTTCTCTCTGAGGTCCCCTTTCCGCTTCTGCGCCTCAACACCCGCAGGTGCGGTCCCGCTTTTGCGGCGAGACGACCGCATCTGCGGTCCTTCACCTCCAGCCCAAAATCGCATATGCGGCTCTTCTGGTCGCTTCTGCGGCTCCGCACCTGCGGCCAAATCCTCGCAGGTGCAGTTACACCAGATATCAGTTGCTTTAGCTATTCTCCTCAACTCCAATTCAATCCGTTAACCACCCGGAATCCACGCGAGGCCCCCGGGACCCCAACCAATCATGCCAACCAGTCCCAAAACATAATACGGACCTGCTCGAGGCCTCAAATCACATCAAACAACGCCGAATTCACGAATCACACCCCAATCCGGACTTTATGAACTTTAGAACTTCAAACTTCTACATTCGATGCCAAAACCTATCAAATCATGTCCGATTGACCTCAAATTTTGCACACAAGTCACATTCGACATTACGGACCTACTCCAACTTCCGGAATCAGAATCCGACCCCGATATCAAAAAGTCCACTCCCGGTCAAACTTCTCAAAAGCCTTCCAACTTCTATCTTTAGCCAAATGATTCCAAAATGACCCACGGACCTCCGAATCTATTTCCGATCGCACTCCCAACAACAGAACCACCATACGGGGCTATTCCCAGACTCGAAATCTCAAACGGACATTGATAACACTGAAATGCACCTCAACCCAAACTTATGAAATTCTTCCAAAAATGCTAACTTCCACAATAGGTGCCAAAATGTTTTCGGGTCTTCCAAAATCCAGTTCGGACATACGCCCAATTCCGAAATCATCATACGAACCTGTTGGAACCTTCGAATCCCGATTCCGAGGTCGTTTACTCAAAAATCCAATCTTAGTCAGTTCCTTCCTGTGATGACCCAAAGGGTCATCACCGGATTTCTCTCTTTTTCCGTGCTTCCAAGGCCTTGAAAACCTCACCTTTAGTTGCCTCGATTTGCATGCGCAGTCCGGGCGCGTAGCCGGAAAGATTATATGTTAAATTCTGTGAAAAATTTCAAAATATGGCTTTAAAATGATTAAAGTTGACTTTGGTCAACATTTTTGGTAAACGGACCCGGACCCGTCATTCGACGGTCCCGGAGGGTCCGTAGAAAAATATGGGACTCGAGCATGTGCCTGGAGTCGAAATCCGAGGTCTAGAACCCGAGTAAAAGAATTTTTCTGTGAAATTGTCCTTCTGAAATTATTAAGGAAAATGGAACTGAAAATTGATTAAAAGACTAGGGTATCGGGCTCGTATTTTGGTTCCGACGCCCAGTACAAGTCTTAAATATGTGTTAAGCGCTTTCTGTAAAGTTTGGTCGAAAACGGACGTCATTTGGCGTGTTTCGGACCTAAATATCTAAAGTTTGAAGTTTGTGAAGTTAGAATGAAAATGATGATTTTGAGGTTTGATTCATTGATTTTGATGTTGTTTTGGCGATTTGATCGCTCGAGTAAGTACGTATGAGGTTGTTGAGTTAGTGTGTGTGTTTGGTTAGGAGCCCCGAGGGCTCGGGAGTGATTCGAAGGTGGTTCGGGTTGTTTTTGGCCTTAGAGAAAGTTGCAGCCTCCTTCGCGATCGCAATCTTCAGCCCACGTTCGCGTTCCTTTGGCTTTTTCCTCTTCTGTGTTCGCGTTCTCGGTCACGCGATTGCATAGCTTCAGCATTTCCTTCAATGCGTTCGCATCAATAGACTCGCGTTCGAATAGACCAAACTTTTGGACCCCCAGTATTTCTTCTACGCGTTCGCGTTACCATCCACGCGATCGCGATGACCAGTCAGTGGGACCTTTCGCGATCGCACCCCTATTTCCGCGATCGCGTAGGGCAAATTCGCCCAGTTATTTTTAAAGCCTAAAAACAGACCAGTAGCAGGATTTTTCACCCAAAACACACGAGTTCATCTTCTCCACAGCACATAGGCGATTTTTAGAGCTATCCTTCATCAAAGCTTCTTGGGTAAGTATTATCTAACTCGTTTTCTTCATTTTCTATCATCATTTATCAATTCCTAGACCTAAATCATGTAGTTCATGGTAAGAATTGGGGAAAAGTGTAGAATTAGGGCTTTTCAATTTTCTTTGATTTAGACCTCCTTTTGGGGTCGTAATTGAAAACAAATTGTATATCCGAGCTCGTGGGGGAATGGGTGACATGGAATTGGTTCGAACCTCGTGTTTTGACCAAGCGGGCCCGGGGTTGATTTTTGGTATTTTTGGAAGAATGCTAGGAAATTCATATCTAAGCTATGGGATGTTGCCAGTGAGTCCTTATTGATACTATTGAATTAATTATGCCTAGATATCATTGTTTCGGAGTCGGATTGTAGAGGAAAGGCGGTATTTGAGGATTGATTTCTATTTTTGGGATCGAGGTAAGTGTTTGATCTAACTTTGGCTTGAGAGAATAGGATTAGAGTGTTATTAATTGCTAATTGCTATATGATCGAGTATGATGTATAGGCATGGTGACGAGTATCTATACACCGGTGTCTAGCATGACCGTGAGTCCTTGTTTGCACGTATTTCTGATATCTTTGAGACTCTTCTATGCTAATTGATGAATTCTACATAATGTGAAGAGTTTGAGGATTGGTTATGAGTTTGTATATTCTTTGGAGCATTGGCTCGAACAATAAAAAATACTATTGAGTAAGAAATGAAAGAAATGGAAAGAGACATTGATTACCTCCCTTGCCGGGATGTGAAAGTCGTTGTTGTTACTCCCTTGCCGGGATCTAGCTGTTTAATTGTGTTTTCCCTTGCCGGGACATTTCTTATTATTTGCTTATTCCCTCGCCCGTTTGGTTGTGATTGTTGGTTGGGTGAGGAAGAGTAATAATGCACGAAGGGTCATTCCGTGCTATGTTTGATTATATTTGCACGAAAGGTCATTCCGTGCCATGTTTTGATTATATTTGCATGAAGGGTCATTCCGTGCCATGTTTTGATTATTTATGCACGAAGGGACATTCCGTGCTCTGATTTGACTATAATTGCACGAAGGATCATTCCGTTCCATGAAATGAGAGTTATGTGAGGAAAAGCACGAAGGGTGATGCCGTGCATTCTATTTGATTGTTTTTGGTGAGAATGAGAGTAAAAGCACCAAGGTTGATGCTGTGTAACTGTTGATTCTCCTGTTTTTGTTAATTTTTGTTATTGCCCTATTTCTTACTTAAGTTGATGACTTTATATCCGATTTGTACTCCCCCATAGCATGCTTTCCTCCCTAGTTAACTGTTTAATTTTCGGTATTCTTTCCTTTATTGCATATACATATATATTGAACTGCACAGGTTGACTTGGTAGTCCTGTCTAGCCTCGTCACTACTTCACCGGGGTTAGGCCAGGCACTTACCAGCATATGGGGTCAGTTGTGCTGATGCTACACTTCTGTGCTTTTTGCACAGATTACGGTACCGGAGCAGCTCTTGGACCACAACAGTAGTTGATCGGGAGCCCTCTTCAGTCCAGGGACTTACGAGGTAGCCTAGCTGGCGTTCGCAGGCCGAAGTCCCTTTCCATATTTTCTGTTTGTTTTCATTGTACCGAGACAGACATTATGTATTTTTCTATTCAGACTTGTTTGTAGCACTCTTTAGTGGTTCGTGAGACAGCGACTCCAGTCTTGGGTGGAGAAATGTTAAACTTCCACATTTTGGGTTTTCAGTTATTTATGTTTTAAAAGACTTCCACATTTATTTAGAGACTCGTTATTTTATTATTGTTGTGTTGTTATCCGAAGATGTTTAAATATTTGGCTTGCCTAGCTCCAACAGTAGGCGCCATCACGACTCCCGATGGTGGGAAATCCAGGTCGTGACAAGTTGGTATCAGAGCTCTAGGTTACATAGGTCTTGCTACTCACGGACAAACTTGGTAGAGTCCGAGGGATCGGTACGGAGACGTCTGTATTTATCCCCTAGAGGCTACAGAGTTAGGAAAAATTTCACTTTTGTTCTTTCTTGTCGTGCGATTCTGTTTCTCAAATACTGATTGTCCTTCTACTCTGTTCCTTCGCAGATGGCGAGAACACGTGCTTCCTCTTCTACCGCGCAGCAGCCTGAGCCCCCAGCAGCAGCTCCTACGAGGGGCAGAGGCCGAGGCTGGGGCAGAGCTCAGCCCCGAGCAGCAGTCCCAGAGGTGGAGCCTCATGTTGATTATGATGAGGAGGCTCCAGCCCCAGCAGCTCCGGTGGGCCCAGCTCAGGTCCCAGAGGGGTTCATAACCACCCTTATTCTTCAGGACGCTCTGGTCAGATTGGTAGGCTTTGTGGAGAGCATCACTAGAGCGGGTTTGCTTCCAGTAGCACTAGCCACTTCTCAGGCTGGAGGAGGGGTTCAGACTCCTGCTACACGTACTCCGGAGCAGGTAGCTCCCTAGACTCAGGTTCCAGTGGCTCAGCTAGCTGTGGCGGTTCAGTCGGGTATTGTGACTCAGACCGGCGATGGAGCGGCTATGTCCTCAGATGCTTTGTGGAGGCTTGATAGGTTCTCCAAGCTCTTCACCACCATATTCAGCGGTGCTTCATCAGAGGATCCCCAGGATTTCTTATTCAGCTGCCATGAGATCCTTAGGACTATGGGTATTGTGGAGACCAATGGGGTCGATTTTGCCACCTTCCAGCTTGCAGGATCCGCCAAGACTTGGTGGAGGGACTATTGCCTATCTAGACCAGCAGGGTCTCCAGCATTGACATGGGATCAGTTCGCGGAGTTGTTTTTGGAGAAGTTTCTCCCAGTTACTCAGCGGGAGGCACTACGCAGGCAGTTCGAGCGCCTCCAGCAGGGCTCCATGACAGTTACACAGTATGAGACTCGGTTCATTGATTTGGCATGCCATGCTATTGTTATACTCCCCACCGAGAGAGAGAGGGTGCGGAGGTTTATTGATGGATTGATTCAGCCGATCCGTCTCCAGATGGCTATGGGAGCTGGTAGTGAGATTTCTTTTCAGGAGGCAGCCAATGCGGCCCGTAGAGTTGAGATGGCTCTTGCACGGGGAGGTGGTCATGGGTCAGACAAGAGACCCCGTCATGCAGGTAGATTCAGTGGTACCTCGTCTGGAGGTGGGGATTCTTATGGTAGAGGCCATCCTCCGAGACCCTTTCAGTCAGCCCTACAGGTCTCACATGGTACTTCAGGTGGTCGTGGCTCTCAGCCGCAGTCTTCTGACCAGCAGCTTTTCAGTTCACCATCAGCACCTATCAGCGCACCACCACTCCGTTATTCTCAACAGCCGAGGGCTTGTTATACGTGTGGCGACACGGGCACATTGCCAGATATTGCCCTCGAGCTTCTGACAGCTCTCAGCAGCAGGGTCCTCGTCCTATGATTCAGGCATCAGGTGATCCACAGGCCGCCCAACCAGCTAGAGGCGGGGGTAGAGGCCATAGAGGTGGAGGTAGAGATCATAGAGGTGGAGCTCGGACCGCCAGAGGTAGAGGCCAGCCAGCAGTCGATCGTCCCAGAGATATGGTTCAGGGAGGTGGGGCCCAACCCCGGTGTTATGCTCTTCCAGCCAGGCCAGAGGCTGAGTCTTCAGATGCAGTTATTACAGGTACTATTCTGGTCTGTGATAGGGATGCTTCAGTGCTATTTGACCCTGGGTCTACGTATTCATATGTGTCGTCCTATTTTGCACCCTACCTGACTATGCCTAGTGATGCTTTGGGTATTCCTGTTTATGTATCTACACCGGTGGGGGATTCTATAGTGGTCGACCGAGTTCATCGTTCCTGTGTGGTAGTATTTGAGGGTCTTGAGACCCGTGTTGATCTATTGCTTCTAGACATGGTTGATTTTGATGTTATATTGGGGATGGATTGGTTGTCCCCGTATCATGCGATCTTGGATTGTCACGCCAAGACCGTGACCTTGGCTTTACCGGACTTGCCCCGATTGGAGTGGAGAGGGACCCCAGGACATGCCACCCGCAGTGTCATTTCATATGTTAAGGCTCGACGCATGGTCGAGAAGGGGTGTTTAGCTTATTTGGCATATGTTCGTGATTCCAGCACAGAGGTTCCTTCTATTGACTCAGTTCCTATTGATCGGGAGTTCCCCGAGGTTTTCCCTTCAGACCTGCCGGGTATGCCGCCCGACAGGGATATTGATTTCTGTATTGATCTGGCCCCAGGCACGCAGCCCATTTCTATCCCGCCGTATCGTATGGCCCCGCCAGAGTTGAAGGAGTTAAAGGACCAGTTGCAAGATTTGCTAGAGAAGGGTTTTATCAGGCCTAGTGTTTCTCCTTGGGGTGCGCCAGTGTTATTTGTGAAGAAAAAGGATGGATCGATGAGGATGTGCATTGATTACCGGCAATTGAACAAGGTGACGATAAAGAACAAGTATCCACTGCCGAGGATTGATGATTTGTTTGACCAGCTTCAGGGTGCAAAGGTGTTTTCAAAGATAGACTTGAGGTCTTGCTACCATCAGTTGAGGATTAGGACATCTGATGTCCCTAGGTCAGCATTCCGCACTCAGCATGGGCTTTATGAGTTCTTGGTCATGTCATTGGGTTGACCAATGCCCCAGCAGCATTCATGGAGGTGATGAACCGAGTGTTCAGGCCTTATTTGGATTCATTCGTAATGGTCTTCATTGATGATATATTGGTATATTCCCGCAGCCAGGAGGAGCACGAGCAGCACCTTAGAGTGGTTCTTCAAACTCGGAGGGGTATTCAGTTATATGCAAAGTTCTCCAAGAGTGAGTTCTGGTTGTGTTCAGTTGCATTTCTAGGCAATGTTGTGTCAGCAGAGAGTATTCAAGTTCAGGGCCTTATGCAGTTTATTGTGATGCTTCCCGTGATGGGCTTAGAGCAGTGTTAATGCAGGACGGCAAAGTCATTGCTTATGTTTCGAGGCAGTTGAAGATTCATGAGAAGAACCATCCGGTTCATGATTTGGAGTTGGCAGCCATAGTTCACGCATTGAAGATTTGGAGGCTTTAGCTGTACGGCGTGGCATGTGAGGTGCTCATGGATCACAAGAGTCTTCAGTATTTGTTCAAGCAAAAGGAGTTGAATTTGAGGTAGAGGAGGTGGTTGGAGTTGTTGAAGGATTATGTCATTCACCATTCTATATCATCCGGGGAAAGGCCAATGTGGTGGCCGAGGCATTGAGTAGGAAGTCAGCGCATTTTATTCCTGTTGCAGCCAGTTATTCATCGGAGAGGTTAGCTGAGATCTACATCCGAGAGATTGTTCGCCTTCATGGGGTGCCGGTATCTATCATTTCAGACCGGGGTACGCAGTTTACCTCGCGCTTCTGGAGAGTAGTTCAGCAGGAGTTGGGCACCCAGGTTCAGTTGAGCACAGCATTCCATCCTCAGAGGGACGGCCAGTCCGAGAGGACTATTCAGATATTGGAGGATATGCTCCGAGCCTGTGTCATTGATTGCCTTTAGCAGAGTTCGCCTACAACAACAGCTACCAGTCCAGCATTCAGATGGCTCCATATGAGGCGTTGTATGGTAGGCGATGTCGGTCTCCAGTCGGATGATTTGAGCGGGGAGAGGCTCGGTTATTGGGTACAGATTTAGTTCAGGAGGCCTTGGATAAGGTCAAGATCATTCAGGACAGGCTTCGTTCGGCTTAGTCGCGGCAAAAGAGTTATAGGGATCGTAAGGTTCGAGATGTAGCTTTCATGGTTGGTGAGCGGGTCTTGCTTCGAGTGTCGCCTATGAAGGGCGTGATGAGATTTGGGAAGAAGGGCAAGCTTAGCCCTAGGTTCATTGGCCCATTTGAGATTCTCGATCGTGTGGGAGAGGTGGCTTACAGACTTGCCTTGCCGCCCAGCTTGTCAGCCGTGCATCCAGTGTTCCATGTGTCCATGCTTCGGAGGTATCACGGCGATCCAGCCCACGTGTTAGATTTTAGCACTGTCCAGTTGGACAAGGATCTGTCTTATGAGGAAGAGCCGGTGGCTATTCTAGACCGGCAGGTTCGACAGTTGAGGTCGAAGAGTTTTCCTTTAGTGCGTGTCCAGTGGAGAGGTCAGCCTCCTGAGGCATCGACCTGGGAGTCCGAGTCTGATATGCGGAGCCGTTATCCACATCTATTTCCCCACTCAGGTACTTCTTTCTTTTGTCCGTTCGATGATGAACGATTGTTTTAGAGGTGGAGAATGTGACGACCCAAAGGCTCATCACCGGATTTCTCTCTTTTTCCGTGCTTCCGAGGCCTTGAAAACCTCACCTTTAGTTGCCTCGATTTGCGTGCGCAGTCCGGGCGCGTAGCCGGAAAGATTATATGTTAAATTCTGTGAAAATTTTCAAAATGTGGCTTTAAAATGATTAAAGTTGTCTTCGATCAACATTTTTGGTAAACGGATCCGGACCCGTGATTCGACGGTCCCGGAGGCTCCGTAGAAAAATATGGGACTCGAGCATGTGCCCGGAGTCGAAATCCGAGGCCTAGAACCCGAGTAAAAGATTTTTTCTGTGAAATTGTCCTTCTGAAATTATTAAGGAAAATGGAAATGAAAATTTATTAAAAGACTAGGGTATCGGGCTCGTATTTTGGTTCCGACGCCCGGTACAAGTCTTAAATACGCTTTCTGTAAAGTTTGGTCGAAAACGGACGTCATTTGGCGTGTTTCGGACCTAAATATCTAAAGTTTGAAGTTTGTGAAGTTAGAATGAAAAATGATGATTTTGAGGTTTGATTCATTGATTTGGATGTTGTTTTGGCGATTTGATCGCTCGAGTAAGTTCGTATGAGGTTGTTGAGTTAGTGTGTGTGTTTGGTTAGGAGCCCCGAGGGCTCGAGAGTGATTCGAAGGTGGTTCGGGTTGTTTTTGGCCTTAGAGAAAGTTGCAGCCTCCTCCGCGATCGCAATCTTCAGCCCGCGTTCGCGTTCCTTTGGCTTTTTCCTCTTCTGCGTTCGCGTACTCGGTCACGCGATTGCATAGCTTCAGCATTTCCTTCAATGCGTTCGCATCAGTAGACTCGCGTTCGCATAGACCAAACTTTTGGACCCCCAGTATTTCTTCTACGCGTTCGCGTTACCATCCACGCGATCGCGATGACCAGTCAGTGGGACCTTTCGCGATCGCACCCCTATTTCCGCGATCGCGTAGGGCAAATTCGCCCAGTTATTTTTAAAGCCTCAAAACAGACCAATAACGGGATTTTTCACCCAAAACACACGAGTTCATCTTCTCCACAGCACATAGGCGATTTTTAGAGCTATCCTTCATCAAAGCTTCTTGGGTAAGTATTATCTAACTCGTTTTCTTCATTTTCTATCATCATTTATCAATTCCTAGACCTAAATCATGTAGTTCATGGTAAGAATTGGGGAAAAGGGTAGAATTAGGGCTTTTCAATTTTCTTTGATTTAGACCTCGTTTTGGGGTCGAAATTGAAAACAAATTGTATATCCGGGCTCCTGGGGGAATGGGTGACATGGAATTGGTTCGAACCTCGTGTTTTGACCAAGCGGGCCCGGGGTCGATTTTTGGTATTTTTGGAAGAATGCTAGGAAATTCATATCTAGGCTATGGGATGTTGCCAGTGAGTCCTTATTGATACTATTGAATTAATTATGCCTAGATATCATTGTTTCGGAGTCGGATTGTAGAGGAAAGGCAGTATTTGAGGATTGATTGCTATTCTTTGGACCGAGGTAAGTGTTTGATCTAACTTTGGCTTGAGGGAATAGGATTAGAGTGTTATTAATTGCTAATTGCTATATGATCGAGTATGATGTATAGGCATGGTGACGAGTATCTATACACCGGTGTCTAGCTTGACCGTGGGTCCTTGTTTGCACGTATTTCTGATATCTTTGAGACTCTTCTATGCTAATTGATGAATTCTACATAATGTGAAGAGTTTGAGGATTGGTTATGAGTTTGTATATTCTTTGGAGCGTTGGCTCGAACAATAAAAAATACTATTGAGTAAGAAATGAAAGAAATGGAAAGAGACATTGATTACCTCCCTTATGTGAAAGTTGTTGTTGTTACTCCCTTGCCGGGATCTAGCTGTTTAATTGTGTTTTCCCTTGCCGGGACATTTCTTATTATTTGCTTATTCCCTCGCCCGTTTGGTTGTGATTGTTGGTTGGGTGAGGAAGAGTAATAATGCACGAAGGGTCATTCCGTGCTATGTTTGATTATATTTGCACGAAGGGTCATTCCGTGCCATGTTTTGATTATATTTGCACGAAGGGTCATTCTGTGCCATGTTTTGATTATTTATGCACGAAAGGACATTCCGTGCTCTGATTTGACTATAATTGCACGAAGGATGATTCCGTGCCATGAAATGAGATTTATGTGAGGAAAAGCACGAAGGGTGATGCCGTGCATTCTATTTGATTGTTTTTGGTGAGCATGAGAGTAAAAGCACGAAGGTTGATGCCGTGCAACTATTGATTCTCCTGTTTTTGTTAATTTTTATTATTGCCCTGTTTCTTACTTAAGTTGATGACTTTATATCCGGTTTGTACTCCCCCATAGCATGCTTCCCTCCCTAGTTAACTGTTTAATTTTCGGTATTCTTTCCTTTATTGCATATACATATATATTGAACTGCACAGGTTGACTTGGTAGTCCTGTCTAGCCTCGTCACTACTTCGCCGGGGTTAGGCCAGGCACTTACCAGCACATGGGGTCGGTTGTGCTGATGCTACACTTCTGTGCTTTTTGCACAGATTACGGTACCGGAGCAGCTCTTGGACCACAGCAGTAGTTGATCGGGAGCCCTCTTCAGTCCAGGGACTTACGAGGTAGCCTAGCTGGCGTTCGCAGGCCGAAGTCCCTTTCCATATTTTCTGTTTGTTTTCATTGTACCGAGACAGACATTATGTATTTTTCTATTCAGACTTGTTTGTAGCACTCTTTAGTGGTTCGTGAGACAGCGACTCCAGTCTTGGGTAGAGAAATGTTAAACTTCCGCATTTTGGGTTTTCAGTTATTTATGTTTTAAAAGACTTCCACATTTATTTAGAGACTCGTTATTTTATTATTGTTGTGTTGTTATCCGAAGATGTTTAAATGTTTGGCTTGCCTAGCTCCAACAGTAGGCGCCATCACGACTCCCGATGGTGGGAAATCCGGGTTGTGACACTTCCACTTAAAGCTTCCGAAGTGAGAATTCTCTCTCCAAATCAACTCCGAACCTCCCGAAATTCAATTCCGACCATGCGTACAAGTCTTAATACAACAACTGCCTGGAATACAAATAGGACAGAAAGTAAATATGAAAATCTGAATGGGACTCTGCTGGCTGCGGGTTGTCTCGAGAAGTGCAACTCACCTAAGTATCCGTATCAACCATGCTGCTACGCCCACTAGGCCGCTAGAGATGCATGTGCCTGTGCAACAAAAAAGCACAACAAGTGTAGCATGAGTACGAAAACAGCGTGTACTCAGTAAGTATCCCGCATAATCTCGAAGAAGTAGAGACGAGAGGTCGACATCGACACTTACTAGTGGTCCAATAATGATACATCAATAATATGACAAATCGATTATTTATATAAACATGATTGTAATTCAATAGAGTGAAGCAAGTAAACAATTCTTTCTTTTATGTGAAATTCCCAAATTCCTCTTTCATCATTTATACATATATTCTCAAGCCGGGAAGAAGCAATATCAACTTCAATAAATTTCAAGGCAAGCAATACAAGTATGGGCAAATCATGCCGAGGACGTACGACCCGATCCAATAATATTTAAACTGTGCACTGCCAGAGGGTCGAATGGTGCGAACCATAGATGCATCTATTTAATCTACCGAGGTGTTCGGCCCGTTCCACAATAGATAAACACATTCAACCGTCGAATCAATAATTCATCGAGGAGCAATTATTCTGGAAAAAGGCAAGTTTCTCCTTTGAAAGTCAAGTAATGATATCTAGCCTTTTAGAAATTCATTTACACGTTCGATATGTTTTAAGCATTTTTAAGTTTGTCAACAAGGTTGCATTTATTACAAGTAAGCATGCTTTTGGGTCCTACACTACCCGGACATAAGCATAATAGTAGCTACGCACGGACTCTCATCACCTCATGCGTACGTAGCCCCCACAAATAGGAGCACATAACCAATTAACTCACCTATGGGGAGAATTCCCTCTTACAAGGTTAGAAAGGAGACTCACCTCGCTCCGAAGTTCCATAACCGGCCTTCCACGCCTTTCCGAAGCCTCAATTCGATGCACAATGCTCCAAAACTAGCCAATAATTACGCAAATCCATTAATATATGATCAACTACTCATATTAATCTAATTTATAACAATTCTTAACCCCGATCAAAAAGTTGACAAAATCGCCCTCGGACCCACGTGCCCGGATTCTGAATTTTTTCGAAGATAAACTTTACCCATAACCCCACGAACTCAAATATATAATTTACTCTTATTTTCATACCCAAAATCGTGGTCAAAATCCGAAAATACAAGTTCTAGGTCTTTCCACCAAAACCCTAAGTTTCTACCAATTTCCATACTTTAATCCGCAATAAAACCATGTATTTAACTTACAAGAGGTGGGATTGACTTACCTCATGATTGATGATGAAATCCCTCTCTTCAATGGCTCCAAAATCGCCCAACCAAAGTGAAAAAATATGAAAATGAGCCAAAACTCGTTCTTTAAAGAACACACTGCCCAGCCCGATCTCCCGCACCTGCGGCCACTTGACCGCTTCTGCGGTTATGTAGGTGCGGTTTCAATACCGCTTCTGCGGTCAGCTCGCTCGCTTCTGCGCTTGCGCAGATGCGGCGAATGCCCCACATCTGCGGTCCTTCCCTTGGCTGCCCCATTCCGCACCTGCGACTCCCAGGCCGCTTTTGCGGCTCCGCACCTGCGGCCACAACCTCGCAGGTGCGGTTATACCAGATATCAACTGCCTTAGTTTTTCTTCAAATTCAAAGTTTGATTCGTTAACCACCCGGAATCCACCCGGGTCCCCCGGACCCTATCCAATCACACCATCCAGTCTCATAACACCTTACGAACTTGCTCGAGGCCTCAAATCACATCATACACCATCGAAATCATGAATCGCACCCCAATTCGAACTTTACGAACCTTAGAACTTCAAACTTCTACATTCGATGCCAAAACCTATCAAATCACGTCCGATTGACCTCAAATTTTGCACACAAGTCATATTCAACATTACGGACCTACTCCAACTTCCGGAATCGGAATCCGACCCCAATATCAAAAAGTCCATCTCCGATCAAACTCCTCAAAAACCTTCAAACTTCCATCTTTAGTCAAATGATCCAAAAATGACCCACGGACCTCCAAATTCACTTCCGATCGCGCTCCCAACACCAGAATTACCATGCGGATCTATTCACTGACTCAGAATCCCAATTAGACATTGATAACACTGAAATGCACTTCAACCCAAACTTATGAAATTCTTCTAAAAATGCTAACTTCCACAATAGGTGCTGAAACGTTCCCGGGTCTTCCAAAACCCGATCCGGACATACGCCCAAGTCCGAAATCATCATACAAACCTGTTGGAATATTCGAATCCCGATTCCGAGGTCGTTTACTCAAAAATCCAATCTTAGTCAATTCTTTCAACTTAAAAGCTTCCGAAATGAGAATTCTCTTTCCAAATCAACTGCGAACTTCCCGAAATTCAATTCCGACCATGCGTACAAGTCATAATACCTGAAGTGAAGCTGCTCATGGCCTCAAACTGCTGAACGACGCGCTAGAGCTCAAAACGACCGGTCGGGTCGTTACAATAATGTCCAATACCAAGAAAAAATAAAAGTAATATTAATTGGGCTGCATAAAGAGTTGAAATTGAGGAAAATAATATCCCCACGATAATATATTTTTATATTATATTTGAATTATTTTCCTACTCAAATAACCATCACAAATATATATATATCAAAGCAGAGCAATGGTGCTAAATTTATAAAGAAAGCAAAATTGACAATATAGGATGAAGTACTTATAACTAAGTGTCAAACGATCGAAATAATTGCCTGGAGTTCTAGAGATATATTGGATGTTAATGACCATTTGGTAAAAAATTAATGGTTTGGGAGGTGATTTCTATCAAGTACTACCAGTAGTTCCAAAATCGACAAAAGCAGAGACTGTAAAAGCTAGCTCGCCAAAGTTATACTTCTGGCCTCAAATAAAAAAGATTCAACTGATGAGAAATATAAAGTAAGAACAGATCTGGTATTTAGTGTCTTCTTGCTTCATGTCAAAAACGAAGAAGAGCATCCAATAAAAGATGATTTGGTTCTTCTCGAATACTTGGCTATCAAACCCAATGCTAATAGTAGTGCATTTAATAAGAGAAATATTTCTATCATTAGATTAAAATGAAATTTGCAAATCGCATGCTAGAATTAAAAAGCTATCTTAGCTAGTAGAAATGAATATGTTGAACAACTAAATAAAAGGTTGATTGCAAAATTTTATAGTAAAAATAAAATATTTTTCAGTTTTTGACTCACCAGAGAATGATACCAATAATTACTACCAAGAAGAATACTTAAATACTTTAATATCAAATGGCCTTCTACCTTACACATTTGTTGTCAAGTTTAATATCTCTTACGTATGTTAGTGTCACCGTATATATAATAGACTAAGTTAAAATTGATCTTCCATTGTATATAGGTTGCTTTTGAAAAAAATATGCTCGTCATGATACTGAAAAACTTAGATACGCCGAATAACTTATGTAATAGAACACAAATGGTATATAGAAGTTGTGACAGTAATGTCATACATGCAAAATTATGATACTGGTCAACGTGCTTCTAAGTATATTCTTTCCCTGAATTCAACTTTGGTCTTCCAAAACTAAGGAATATTCTTTTAACTTTGTGTCAAAATAATTTTTAGTATGTTTATGTTTTTCAAATATAATAAATAAATCACAAGGACAAACATCCTAAATATTAGATTATATTTACCACAATATATTTTCTTGCACAAATAACTGCATGTTGCACTTTCAAGAGGGATATCAAAATCGACAACATGAGTTCTGGTTAAGGTAGAGTAACCAATTAGGAGGAAACATACACACACAAAAATATCGCCCACAAAGAAGTGTTCGGTAAGATACTATCCGATTTAATACTTTTAAATTTGTCACACCTCCTTTTTTATACATCTACCCCGAAGGATAATGTATAAGGGAGTTTTTCCATTTAAAGTGACATTATTCGAAATGGAATTATTTATTTATTTTTAGAGTCACCACTTGGTATAGGATTGGCTTTTGGTGTCCCAAGTCACCGGTTTAACTTGAATCCCAAATCAAGGAAAATTTCGACTTCCCAGTTGGAGTCTGTGAACCAGAAATTCTGAATAAGGAATTCTGTTGACCCGAGGAGAGGTGTTAGGCACCCCCGGATCCCGTGGTTCTAGCATGGTCGCTTAAATTATTATAATTGGCTAAAAAATCTGATTTTAATACATGTTTTAACTTATGTGCTTTTTAACTTTAACCGCTTTTATTATTATTTTAAAAGAGAATTGCAACGTTGTGAAAACGCGTCTCGAATCACGTCACATAAATGCACCCGCGATTTTTGACACATTCCGACTTCGTTGAGATTTGAATTTGGGTCACATAAATGTGCACCCGATTTTAGGAAAGTAGATTATTAAAATACGCGCCTAAAGCGACTAACGTGTTGATAACTTTGCGGGAGGCCATGAAAATTCGCTAAATGGCACGTCCCGATTTCTAAGTATTTTAATATAAACAATTAAAGAGGGCCAAGCAATTTATGCATTTTATTTGGCGTGGCTCACCTCATTTTATTATTTAAAGGCCATCATAGAGCAAACTATGATTTTCTATCGGATTTGTCTCTAAAGGACCCTAATTAATTAATGTTATCAATGCCATTATTTAAAGTGACCAAGGAATTTGGGCCTCAAGTTCAAGTCCACACTTGAACAAGAGGCAAACCTCTTAATTCAAGCATGCTACTTAACTAGAAGGCCCAAAGCCTATATCATAAAATTGATCCCATAACTCTAAAATGACTTTAAGTCTTCAGCATTCTTTTGGGCCTCCAAAGTCAGTCCACTAATGTGGAAACATGATCAGATTTTCACATTTGGGCATTTAGACAACAAATTTTAGGCCCAAACTTATTCAAATAGGAAGCTGCTAGGTTTTGGCCTTCCTGAGCCCACAACCAAATATTGACCCCTGTATGGATCTTCAGCAGTTAATTTTAATTCACAGCAGCTCGAATAGAAGGCTGATTTAAATTCCAGATGTTGATTTTTATCAAATAACTTCGAAACCAATTATTACATGAATATGCAACTCACACAATTAACCAAATGTGTTGAATTAGAAATTCCAAAGCCAAATCAGTTTAAATCAACACATTATAATAATTTTTATGTATGAATTTGGGCCTATAAATGAACAACGAATTATCCAGTGTAATTTAAGCCAAAAACGCCTGATCTTACACTAATAAGCATGCAGCCCAGTTTAAATTTAATTTTTCTAATCAGTAACTTAACAAATCTGAATTAATTCATACTACAGCTGACATTTGCTAACTATTCACAATAATTCGAATGTCCGATGATTAACTACAAATGAAGATCTAGAATCAGTTTTGTTCTACTACTAAGGCTAATGACTAAACTAATCACAAAAATGAAATTACTAAGGCTAATGACTGACCGAAAGTTCAACAATCCAACAGTCTATTAACAGTCCAAAAAAGTTCTAATTATACAGTCCATAGTCTAAGTTAATACAAAATAGACAAATAGTCTAAAAAACACTATTGAACTAAATGTCTAAGTACATAGACCAGAACAGATTCATGCGAAGAACAAGGAGTTATTCTATATTTCTCTTCAAATGCGTTCATACATATGGATCTAGTCTTCATACAACACTTGAGGTTAGAAATGTACCTGGATATGGCCAAAACAAATGGAGATTCAAGTCAGGAGGTAGCGAATGAGAGCAGTAGCAGGAAACAACCAGCAGCAGTAATTTCAAACGAATTCCACACCCAGGAAATGGTATCAAATCATCCAAGGAGTAATTTCAGGCAACAAACACCAGTAAACAAACCAGAAACACCTTGAATGAACCAAAAACAACTCGAAAACCACCCTAGGAACTTCTGAACCTCAGCTACTAAAACACGAAGAAGACTCAGGCCATTTTCAACTTTAGATCAGTTGGAATGCTAATTCAAAACTGGAAATCTAAGATCACTCTAGGAAATTCAATGGAATAGTAATTCTGATTCGAATTTTTGGTTTTTTTTTGAAATTTTCTGATTTCTCTAAGCTCTATGTTTGAATTTTGAACTTTCAGATATTGGGAGCTCTCTCTAACTTGTTCTGCAAGGCAGGGGTACTGCCCTTTTTATAGGCAAAGTTAGGGCAACTTTCAGATTTTTCCTTTACACCTTAGTCCCTTATTAATATTTAGTTTTTTTAGCTTAAAGTCCTTAAGGGACTGACTTGTTACCCAAGTTATACCACTAAATTTCTGAAACTACAATTGAGGCCCTATTTTAGAAGCTTCTAGAATATTCTAGTTTAGCCTACAGCATTCTAACCCATTTTAAGTGTCCAAAATACCCCTGAATACCCCTGAAATTACTAAAGTTTATCAAACCATGGTCTGGCCAAGTGACCTAGTTCTGATAGGCCTACTGATCTAAAAACAAAACCTAAATCCTATTTACTAATCTGAATTCCTAACTAAGGGCAAAAGAACTTGAATCAAACTGAAGAAAATAGCTACACTAAACTAATACTAATTAAGGTGGATCATAGAACTAATTTTATTACTAAACTAAACTAAAAAGAACAGTAAATAAGCAAATCAAAACAAACAATCATACTGAACGGGAGCAATTAAATCAGAAGAAATCACATAAACAGCAGGTGACAAAACGGAAATAAGCCATGTGGTTGTAACAAAATCAGAAACCTATAGCTAGTGATTCCAATTGTGGGCGTAGAACACAAAACAAACAATTAAAATAAAAAAATGACTAAATAAAGGAAAGCTTACTAGTTTGGGCTTGAAATATGAAGAACAACTCTGTTTTGACTTTGAAAGGATATAAATCGTCGGTTCTTTATGATGAATAGACGAAAGCATCATCCCAAGATGAAACAGGCCAAGGATCTTGGAATGTGTGAGCCTTCTGATTTTCAGCCTAGGACCTGGGGCTTAGATTTGAAATTCGAAGGTTTTTTAGGGTATTTGTAGGAAGCTAGGCAGATATTTGGGATGAAGGGAAGGAGGTGGTCGTCGGGTGTTGATTTGGTAGGGGGAAAGAGTGGTGGCGCCGCCGTGGGCGGCGGAGGAGTCCATGGCGGCGCTAGGGTTTGGGATGTTTGGGGAATTCTAGTGAGATTTGAGGGAAATTAATGGTGTCATGGGTATGAGGAGGGTGAGAGGAGTTTTTGGTGTGAATTTGGGAATGATTGGCCGCCGACTGCCGCCGTTGGCGAATTCCGGCGGGCGGCAGACGGCGGAATCGGGCGAAACTAGGGTTAGCTTGGGAGAGGTTTGAGAGACGAGAGGGTAGGGGGTTCTGAGGGGGGTAGGGTATGTTAGGACATATATATATGAAGGGCTCCTCAGTTCTCAACCGTTGGATCAATCAACCTCGACGGTTGAGATCAACTGAGGAGCGGAACGTCGTCGTTTGGGGAATTAGGGTACTGGACCGGGTAGAATTTGGGCTGGGTATGGGCTGCTTAAACAGATCTCAGGGGTTTAAAGCTTGGGCTGGCATTTTGAACCAAATAAATGGCCCAAAATTTGTAACAGGCCAGATTTTTCTCTTTTTTCTTTATTTTCCTTTCTTATTTAATTCCTTTTTTGTATATAATTTTCTTTTCTTTTAAAAATAAAAACCTGAATTAAAATCCTAAGGACCTAGTTAACAAACCCCAGAGAATTGAACGACGCGTGAGGAGTTTAGAGAGAGAAGCTCTGGAGAAAAATTGGCGATTAGAGAGAGAAAACATCGCAGCTCCTCCAATGGCCACGCCGGCCGGCAGCCAGCCAGATTTTCTGGCTGGTCAGCCCCCCCTCACCTCTGCCCAGCCCCCTACTACCATAATCAACGATCCCCAGCCCTCTACGACATCAAACGAGCCACAAGTCATGAATTATGCGAAGGTAGTGAAACCTGCGTCTAATTCTGCCATGCACGATCAAAGACCAGCAGTGGAACCAATTACACTCAGGCGTGCCAAAATCTTTCAAGGGCAGCCAACTCTGTGTTTTACAGAATATGAGGTGGAACGGATGATTATTATGGAAGGACTACAATACGCAGTTGTATGCAAGTTTTCATACGGGTGGCCAGATATTAATGAAATTCGTCGCATTGTTCCTATGCAATGTGGTATCAAAAGTGAGTGTAACATTGGGTATTTACGTGATAGGCACATATTGATACGTTTTACATTATGGCAAGATTATGTAGATTTTTCGTCAAAGGGTGTGTATTACGTTAAGGATAAACATGGGGAGGAGTATCAGTTGAGAACTTTAATTTATGATGCAAAATTTAAAGTTGAAGAGGAAACACCAAAGGTGATGGCATGGATATCGTTTCCTAATTTGCTGCCAACATATTTTGTCAAGGAATGTCTATTTTCGCTTGCTTCAGCAGTTGGTGTACCACAACATCTTGATCTAGCAACAGTTAAGAAAACTAGGCCTAGTTGTGCTCGTGTGAAGGTGCTTGTTGATTTGCTAGCTGATCTACCGAAGAAGGTCCGCATGGATATTGTTAATGAGGAAGCTGGTGAGGTTCGCACTGAGTGGGTAAACATTAAGTATGATTATTTACCTAAGTATTGTAAAGAATGCAAATTACAAGGCCATGACATGTTTGAGTGTTGGAGGCTTCATCCAGAGAATGGACCTGTTGATCATAAGGCTAGTACTGAAAAGCAAGTAGAGAAAGGCAATGCTTCTGCAAATGTGAATCAGCCATTTATGATTTTATCGAGTGGGAAAGTTGTTGGGAATCCTAATGCATCTAGTGAACAATGGAAGGAGGTGAGAGATAATCGTATCAAAAATGGTGCTAAGACTGCTGTTGAACATGGTCAAACAGGGAAAGAAATTGTTCTAGCAGGTAATGTCAAGGTCCAACAAACTCAAAGGGAAAAGCAAGTTCAAGTTTCTAACAAGTTTGCAGCATTGGAAAGCATTGAGGAAGGGAATGATCAAAATAAACCGTTGGCTATTGTGGAAGAAGTGCAGGAAATGGTACATATGGAGAATAATTCACCAAACAAGGAAAAGACTCGAGGACAAGGTAGTAAAAGTCCTAAAAAAGCTTCTCCTACTGGAAACAGGAAAGGGTTGAATCATGCTGCCCCTACTTTTAATCCTACATTTATGGGAAGTGAGGCAGCAAAGAATGGAGGAGTCAACAGTCCTAATGAAAAAAAGAATGGGGAACCAACCAATAAGGAGTCTACTTCACATTGGGTTCAAAGAACATTTGCAGGCAGTGCTGTAGGTATTAACACATTATATAAGGATGTACCATCTCAAGACACAAGGGTGGAAAGTAATTTGGCAAAGAAAAAGAAAACAATGGAAGATGATGAAACAGAATTAGATGGAGAAGATATTGCAGCAAAAGGGAATGGTAAGTGGTCAGGTGGTAAGCTGTGGAGCAAGCAGATAGAAGAAGATCCAGATGAAGGACTCATTCCTGATCGTATGGTAGCAGAAAGAGATTCAGATGTTGAAGCTAGAGAAGAAGAAAAAGTGTAAATGGTGAGGAGCAGAATAGCAAAGAAGAAACTCAGGTGAGCAAGGTGCAGGAAAATTCAATGCCTACAGGTGAGAACAATGTGACAACTGGAGATGCAGATCAGGTGAATGCTGCAGCAGAAATTACTGTAGCAGAAGTAGAAAATCCTATTGATGATGCAGTGAATCCTAAAGATATCAATGTCAATATGGGAGATCCAGGTGGAACTGCTATTGTTCCTGAGGAGATCAACAAAGAAATAAAGGAAAGTGCTACAGCTGGGAGCAAGCAGAGATCAAAAGAACACAACACTGTTCCATTGGAGGGTATTCAGAACATAGTGCAGCAATATGGTGTCAAATCTATTGCTGATGGGGATCAGGTTAATGCAGTAGGTACAAATGAAATCCATGGTCAAGTAGCAGGTGAACATGTTGAAATTTCTGGAAAGGATCTGGATGAACAGTCTATTGCTCAAAATTTTAGAAATGTTGCAAGACAAGGTGATTTATCTCCCAGGCATATGGACAAGGTTAAAGCAGCTTCTAAAGGGAGGAAAAAGACTACTAAGGATCCAGTTAAGGAATCTTCAATTGTTCCTGTAACTGGTGTTCAAACAAGGAGGACATTCTCAAAATCAACTAACCTCTAATGGATGATCTTTTATGGAATATAAGGTCAGTAAAGACCATGCAGGCGTTTGAGAGGCTCGTTACAATGAATAGGCAGCACCATTTTGAGTTTATTGGGCTCATGGAACCAAAGCAACAAGCGAGGAAACTGGAATTGTACAGAAGAAGAATTGGATTTGCACAAGCCATTGCTAATGTATCCAACAAAATTTGGGTGTTCATAGACGAGGTGTTTGATGTTACTATCATATATGACATGGTTCAGCAGTTGACATTAAGGTTATTTCACACAGAAACTCATGTGGAATTCATTTTAACACTAGTGTATGCCAAATGTGACCCCATTGAGAGGATTGAGCTGTGGGATTCATTATACTATTTAGCAAGAGACATGACAACTCCTTGGCTTGTCGGAGGGGACTTCAATGTGATTTCGGACGAGGAGGAGAAGTTTGGAGGACTACCAGTCTCATTAAATGAGATTGATGACTTTCGACATTGTATAAACACATGTAACCTAACAGATTTGGGCTTCAAAGGTAGCATATTTACATGGTGGAATGGGAGAGCGGATGTAGACTGCATTTTTAAGAGACTTGATCGTTGTTTTGGCAACATGGAATTCCAGCAAACCTTCCCTGATTTGGAGGTCACTCATCTGCCTAAAATAGGATCAGACCATTGTCCCTTGTTGCTGAAGTATGACATAGAAGTTGCACCTGTGAAGAAGGCTTTCAGGTTCTTGAATTTCTGAACCAAACATGAATCCTTTAAGGAGGTGGTTAAGGAAAATTGGAATGTTGATTTCTATGCCAATCCTTTTGTTATGTTTAATCATAAGTTAAAGAAGTTGAAGAAAGCATTATCTGTGTGGAGTAAGGCTATCTTTGGAGATATATTTCAAAAAATTTCTAGCCTAGAAGAGGTGGTAATGGTTCATGAAGCTCAGTTTGAAGCCTTTCCTACTCAGTATAACAGAGAAAGGTTGCAAAGAGTGCAGGCAGATATGATCAAGTATCTTGCTATTGAAGAAGAATTTTGGAAGCAAAAGTCAGGGATGCAATGGTTCAAGGAAGGAGATCGAAACACGAAATTCTTTCATGCACATGTAAATGGTAGAAGGAAGAAGTTGCAACTCAAAAGAATCCAGGATAGTTCTGGTGCTTGGATTGAACAGGAGGATGAGATTGCAGAAGAGGCAGTGAGGTTTTTCCAAGACCAATTCACTGAAAATTCGATCCCATCAGAATTTCACATACTTGATCATATCCCTACGTTAATAGATAATGAGCAGAATGCAGAACTAATGAGACTTCCAACCAAAGATAAGGTGAAAAAAGCAGTTCTTGGATTAAACGGAGAGAGTGCAGGTGGACCAGATGGTTTTTCAGGCTGTTTCTACCATTCGTGTTGGGATATCATTGGGGATGACATATTTGATATGGTTAGGGCATTCTTCAATGGACATGAACTGCCCAAATGCATAACTCACATCAATCTTGTGTTATTACCAAAGAAGAAGGAGGTGACAACTTTCTCAGACCTGAGGCCCATAAGCCTTAGCAACTTTTCGAACAAGATTATTTCAAGGGTTATTCATGAAAGGTTAGTTGATTTTCTTCCTAATATTATTTCGGAGGAGCAGGCTGGATTTGTAAAAGGAAGGAGCATTGTTGAGAATGTACTGTTGACACAGGAAATTATAACTGACATTAGATTGAGAACAAAGGCAGGGCCTAATGTAGTCATAAAGCTGGACATGACTAAGGCGTATGATAGGCTCTCCTGGCTATTCTTAACAAAAGTTCTGAGGATTGGAATTGTGTCAAATAATTGGTATTCTGTGCTTATAAATGGCCAACCGTATGGTTTTTTCAAGTCAACGAGGGGTGTCAAGTAAGGGGATCCCTTATCTCCAATATTGTTTATCTTGGCTGCAGAAGCACTTTCTAGGGGTCTAAATTTGTTGCATTCTAATCTATATTTTTGTGGATATGGTTTGCCTAAGTGGAGTCCAAAAATAAATCACTTGGCATATGCGGATGACACAATCATATTTACTTCATCTGATGCTACTTCGCTTAGGTTGGTAATGGAAGTGCTGAATGCTTATGAACTAGCATCTGGTCAGTTAGTGAACAAGAGCAAATCTGCAGTTTATATGCATCATTTGGTGGACATGGAGGTGGTCACAAAGGTTGAAAGAGTCACTGGAATTGGAAGAAAGGATTTTCCTTTTACATATCTTGGATGCCCTATCTTTTACTCACGCAGGAAGATGGATTATTATCAAGCTTTGATCACTAAGGTCATGGATAAACTACAAGCCTGGAAAGGGAAGTTGTTGTCAATAGGAGGCAGGGCAATCTTGATTTCACACGTATTGCAGAGTATGTCAATCCACTTACTTTCAGCTGTCAATCCCCCTCACTATGTCATAAACAAATTGCACAAGATATTTGCACAGTTTTTCTGGAGCAGCACCATAGGAGGTACCAGTAGGCACTGGGCATCGTGGAATACCTTGTGTATGCCGTGTGAAGAGGGGGGCATTGGTTTTAGATCATTGCATGATGTGTCAAAGGCTTTGTTTTGTAAACTGTGGTGGAATTTTAGAACTAAGCCTAGCCTATGGAGTTCTTTCATGAGCCAAAAATACTGCAAAAAATTAAATGCTATGATTGTTCCTTGGAGGGAGGGGTCTCATATCTGGAGAATGCTGGAATGCAGGGATCTTATTGAACACCAAATCACATGGCAACTTAAGATGGGATCATCACTCTTTTGGTTTGATAATTGGACAGGTTTGGGAGCCCTTTATTTCTTAGTTCCTCCTGATTTTGGAATAGATGAATCCATCCATTATGTTTATGATGTAGTAGAGAATGGTCTGTGGCATGTGGAGAAAATTCAAGAAGCACTTCCTATGGAATTTGCTATTCATGTACTGGAAAAGATCAAACCTCCAGTGATGGATAATACGCTGGATATACCTTACTGGATGCTAGAAACTCGTGGAAATTTTACTGTCAAATCTGCTTGGGAGTATTTGAGGAGAAGGAATGACCAAAGACTTGCATATAAAATGATTTGGGTGAAGGGTTTGCCATTCAAGATAGCATTTTTTATGTGGAAAGTGTGGAAGGCTAAGCTGCCTCTTGATGATTTTATGCGAAGGCTAGGTTACTTTATGCCATCTCGCTGTTGGTGCTGCATAGAACCAAAGAAGGAGTCATTGCCACATCTTTTTTTCACATCTCATGCTGCAAAGCGAGTATGGAATTACTTCCTATCTAGAGCAGGAATCCGACTAGAGGGGTTAACTATGCAGCAGGCGATTACAAGATGTTGGACTGCGGATGTGCTGCCTAGTTAAGCCTATTATGCAAGCTCTTCCATCTTGCATAATTTGGGAGCTGTGGAAAAGGAGGAACAACTATAATATGGGGAGACAGTCACAATTAGTAGGGTTATATACCAGGTATCTTCTTCTCTACAAGCATTTGTAAGAGTAAGAAAGCCAGGCATTAGTAATGTCCCTCATAAGTGGCACGACCTTCTGATTATGCTAGAAAATTATACTCCTAGACTAAAATATGAAAAAGTCTTTTGGGAGAAGCCTAGTGAGGGTTGGGTAAAGGTGAATACTGATGGTGCATCTAGAGGGAATCCGGGGAGGAGTTCAATTGGAGTGTGTGTGAGGAATGAGGCTGGAGACATTGTATATGCTCTTAGGAAGGAGATTAATGAGACAACCAATATTGAAGCTGAAGCAAATGCAATTTTGGAGGCATTGAGAATATGTTCTGACCACAGTTACAGAAATGTTTGGCTGCAAACTGATTCTTTGCTGCTAAAGAACATTTTTGAACGTAGGTGGAAGCCTCCTTGGTGTATAGTGGAGCAGATGGAGGAGATATGGCAGCTGATGGGCAGGGGAAATTACAAAATAACACATATTTTCAGGGAAGGAAATAAACTAGCTGATCACCTTGCAAACTATGCCATGGATGTAGGAGGGATTGAATGTTATGGCTTTTGGCAGCTAGATATACAAGGTCGAAGAATTGTGAATGAAGACAAACTCCAATGTCCATATCTGCGGGTGAAGGTTGCAAAAAGCTGAGGTTGATGGAGGCAAGGATGAAGGGTGTGAAGAAGTTCTGTGATGAGCATCATGTACAAATCTTAAGGGAGGAGTACATGGTGAGAACAAAATTTCTATAACATGTTTCTTTATTTTGCAGGACAAGGTTTTGTATATATGTCATGTATTTTGATAGAATATCAAATGGTGGTATTAGTGCTATGCACTCAACCTATTGATAGGAAGTTAAAGGCAGGCATGTGTGCAGCTACAAGGAAGGACACTCTGCTGTTCATTTGCAGCAGCAGCAGATGTCACTGGCAAATTTCAGCATCAATAATTGATCCTATGCTCAGAATTCGAATTGGGCAGTATGGATTAGAGGACAAAGTTGGAGGCAATGGGAGTATAGTGGATACAGGGAGTCAGGCAAACTGGGGGATAACACACAACAACAGGAGGAAAATTGAGACTAAAGCCAGGAGAAAAATTCTGTACTTAGCACAGAAGGGACAACACAAGGAGAAATGGGATAGAATGGCTATAGAGCAAATCTGGTTCAAGGGAGGGTCATATTTGAATGGGATTGGAATGAATAAGAGGATTAAGGTGATGGAGGATATGCAGGAAATGGAAAGAATAAGGCTGGGCAAGTGGTTTTCAAACAGGATCAACATCCTCAAATCCTTGAGGAGGAGAGGGTGGTCATCGATTTTTTCACTAACCATGTGTTCTTTTTTGCAGGGATCGATATTATACTCATGCCATGGCACTCATCGACTTCTATGGGTGGTATTAGCACTTAGTGCTCATTCCCTTGAAGAAGGAAAGGCGACATGCACTAGCATGAGATGGATATTTTGGAAAATTACAAGAGCAACTCTGTGGGCAGTTTTGGTTAGCTGTGTCCACTATCATGCATGCAGCAATTTAGGGCCAAGTTTTCTGGGCAGGAATGCTATACTATGGGTCACGAAGCATATGCAGATTCACAATTCAGCATCCCAGGGATCAAAACATGTAAAAAGGCCATTCAAAAAGATAGTGAACAAGCTGGAAATGGGCAGTTATAGCTGCAATCTCTGGAATGCAGCAGACTTTCATTCTCTGCTGATGGATTCTAATGGCCTGAAGATCATTATCAGGTCAATTCATACAAGGGGTCAGGCAAACATCGAGGGAAGAAACAACACATATGTGGAGGCAACTTCACACATCCATCAGGATCAAATCCACTTGGAAGAGATCTTGAGGATGAATTTTATCACTAACATAGGTTGCTTTTTTGCAGGTTTCATTACTGTGGCTATACCTCATCTTATGGGGAACCTACTATTGGTGGTATTAGTACATAGTACTCAGCCCAATGCAGGGGAACTATGGATGAGCAAAAGTATAGTAGCATCTACAGGAGGGAGCAAAAATATGGGCCAAACTCATCTGCACCTCTATGCATGCAGAATGTTGTGGCCAAGATATCTGGGCAGCTGTGCTGTACGATGGAACTTGAGTCATATGCAGAATCACGATGCACCAACCCAAGAATCAATACACAAAGAACATACAGTCCAAATGATAATCATCAAGCTGGAAATGGAGATAAAAAATGTCACCTCAGAGCTAATTTTGTTATGGCAATCCACAGGCATTTTTTGGCTACATTTTTTGGATAAAGCTAAAGAATATCGGGCTGGGATTTCAGCAGGTCAATACAGCAGAACATACCAAAAACATACTCAAGAGAGGGAAACAACAAAATGGAAGAGGAAGATAAGTGAAAAAGAGAACAGAAAGGAGGCACGCGATCACCTGGGAGCAGATTTTATGCAACTCTTGAACAGGTACATTTGGAGATTGTGTTACATGGAACTCATGAGGAATTGGATCAGTAATGGAGCAACTATAGGATTGGTACATCACCAAGGAGGAGAAGAACACATCATGATCATAGGAACAGAGTTATTCTTCCATGATAGAATTAGCAGTGGTAGATATATCATATTTGATTTTGGTAGACCTCATCATGTGATACTACTGTTGAGTACTATGCTCAATATTGGTAATAGCTTCTATGTAGCTTTCAAATTTTATGCTTTTCATTTGTTACACCTCCGGACAAACTATGTTTTTGAATTGCTTATATTAATAAAAAACTAGCCCTAGGCTTTGCCTAGTGGATTGCTAAAAAAAAAAGGACCTAGTTAACCTAATTAACCCTAGATGATGATTACTACAATTAATTGAGACAAATTAAAAGAAACTAACAAATTCAAAACTAAAAGTCAAATTTTTATGATTTTCGTATTTTTGTAAAACTCTAGCTCTTAAAATGTAAAATTAAATCCTAAATGCAAAAATGCAATATTTGTATTTTTTATGAATTATCTAATACTAAACATGCACACACAAATGCAAATACACAAAAATTACACAATTAAATCCTAAAAATCAAATAATAAAAGGAAAATCTTAATTTTAAGAATTCTGTAGGAGCAATTCAAGCGAGGCAAAAATCACGTGCTCACAAAATTATACTTCCTCCGGTCCACTTTAAGGTTAATATGGTCAATTGTATTGTTAATTAATGATAAAAGTTGAATTCCTTACTATGTGTGAAAGCAATCAAAAAATAACTTAAAGTGGACCAGAGGAAGTACTAATACATTATTATCTAACTAACATGACAAAATTGATCATTTATGTGATGATGTCCTTTTATTTTAAATTCATCTATTATGCTAATGTAATAATATTTTTAGGTATTTAGATGATTATTATATTATTATATATAAAATTTCTCTCATTAATTAAATTTTATTGTTCCTTCATATAATTAAATGTTTAAACATCACGTGTCATTATTAACGTGCAACACACGTTCATAGATACTAGTATAATATAGATTCAGATATGTTTAACTATGTTTAGGTATGAATATTATCACTTTAGTTTTACTTTCTCATGTTTCATTTTTTAAAGGTAAAAAAAGAAAATAAAATAGAGAAAACGTAAGCTGCAAAAAGATAAATTTAGGATGCCATCTTCAAGTTTTACTTTACAATTAGGTGGTAATTAGGTAAAAGACTCAATTTACTCAGAGCCCAACTTATTAATGCACGTTCTCTGAAGTTTAATTAGGGCTCAAATTCCCTCTCTTCCACTCACGAGTTCTTTCTGGAGATCGAGGAAGTTATATATTGACACCCTCTCTTCATCATCTTCTCTACAGAGGGAAAAATTAATGGTTCCTTCTCCGTCTAATCTGACAGCGTGGGATCATTAGCCAAGCAGCTTATTGCACAAGGCAAAAGGTAGAAAGCAGGTAATAACAACGAAGATTCGTTTTACTATAGTTGTTAATTCATTTTATTTGTTGTTTTCATTTGTTTTACTCGTATAGTGATCTTCTGTACCTTCCGATCTACTCATCTCCAACGTTGATCGAAAGGTATTTCTCATATTTGTGTTCAATCTAGTTTACTTCTTTCTTGTAACGAGTGGTGTATTGCTAATTTTTTAATCAATTTCTAATTAAATACTCCTTTTTCATTATTTCAGCAAAGTGTTATGGAGAGTGCGCATACTTCGCTCATGGATGTAGAGTATCCTTAGATGGCTGCAGTACCAATCACCAAACAAATAGTTAGAATTTTTATTATATTTAGTTTTTTGTGGAACCGCACTAAATTGTGCAATGTTTGGGTTATTGTATTACTACTTTAGTTTGGTATGATTTTGGATTTTCAATGTTTGTTCATAAACGTCTTATTAGAATTTGATTAACGTCATGTAAGCATATAAATTATTTATTGAATTTTAGTATTTAAATTTTTCGTATAGAAAAAAATAATTTTCAACAATAGAAAATATTTACTATCACTAATTTTTTTTAACAATTGAGAGTATATTGCGGAGGTTATGAATCCCCACAAATTAATTTTTTTTAAAGCATTGAAATCTTATTGTGAAGGTTATAAACTGCCACTACTTGCCTTTAGAAACCGTCACAGATTAGAAATTTATTTTGTGGCGGTCGTCATGGAGGTTTTAAAAAACTGTCGCAAAATGGCTCGTGGCGAAGATAACTGTGGGATTTTATAAAACCGCCATAATTCATTTAGTGGGGGTCAAAATTTGCCACAAATTTACAAAAAGACCTCCACAAAACAAGCAATTTCTTGTAGTGCATGGCAGGAATCTCGCTCATTCCGTTACAAATCCATAACGGCATTATTTCGGTGTCGAGCATTCTCGGCTTTAGTATTCATCGTGCTTCAATCTTCGGGCATTGCACTCTGTCTTCGATCTCGAGTCTGGTCCATTGAGCTCGAACTCGACCTTGCCTGAACTCGAGCCTTAGGTGACCCCTTGAGCCAAGGAAATCAAGCATACCCAATTTCGACCGTATACAGATAGTCCCGGAGTTTCTTAGAATAAGATGATAAGAAACGATTTGAACCTCGATTCTCTGGGATCTCTTATGATGATGCCATCCCTGTGATGTAGGCGCTCGAAGTGATCGGAACGTCCCGTCGGTTCGCTTCCCCAAAACATTGAATGCATGCCAGTAATGGTCGGCCACTAGCGCCGCCGAACTGTCACCTCTCATATATAAATATGGGGTTTCTTCTTTGAACTAAAGACTTTACCTCTTCATTGTATTTACTCTGCTCACTTCTACCCTTCATCTCTTTCTCCTCTCACTACTTTTTTACTCCGATCACCGAAAAATGCCAAGATCGCATAAAACACCACGCTCTGCTACCGCCATATTCCTTAGTTTAAATCTATGTTTAAAACTTCCAAAACAGTCCCCAAAAATAGAAATCATTGTCTTCTTCTACTTCCCAGCTGGTCAAACCGGTGGCGCCGCCAGCTCTTTACGAAATCACCCCCGGCCCTTGTGTGATAAAGAAGGATTTTAATGTTGAACAACCCCTCGATATCCCAGGTCGATGCAAACATGTATCTCGATATATTAGTTCGATATCGAAGAAGTACCTCAAAGCCATGAAGAGGGACTGCGGCTGGGGAGACGAGGTCGTGGTTCAGATCTTAAACCCCGAGGAAAGCATCACTACCCACGTGGAGGGGTTGTTAAGTGTTTACACTTACCCCCTTCACATTGGGTCCCCTCGATCCCGTAGTGAATGATTTTTGCAAAACGTATGAGGTTACCCTCAGCGAGGTCCATACCTCCTTTTGGCACATCGTGATCTTGCTGCGCTATTTTTCCAGTAAGGCCGTGGGATTGGAGTTTACCCTCAACCATCTCATTCGGCTTTATCTGCCTCAAATATTTCGAGGGCTCATCAAGCTTCAACGCCGATCAAAAAAGGCTTTTTCAGTAGTATGACGAGGACCAAGATCGAGGTTGGATGAGCCGATTTATCAGAGTGAGGACCTCGGATGTTATCCCTAGGGGAAAGATGCCATTCCCGGAGAGGTGGAACTTTAATCGAAAGTGAACTCCTTCTCCAAATATCTATTCATATTCTGCTTCCATGTTTCGTAATGCCCTTATCTTCTTCGCAGCCGTTGCTTGGATGCCCTACGCGGTCCCCGACCTCGAGCACTGGGTCCGAAAATTAGTTGCAACCTCCTCGTATGATGAGAACAAATGGCGCAAATTATCAAGGGGCAAATGGGAGGCCAAACATCATGGTAAAATCTCTTCTCAGGTTTTTTATATTCTTCTTTTATTAGTGATTCCACCTCAACCATGCTTGTTTGTGCAGGCATCGGAGATGTCTCTGAAATGAGGCCAGCCCCGCCCGGGGAAAGACCGAGTCCCTAATTACGAAATCGGGGAGAGATAATAAAAGAAAGAGGGCTTCAAAGCCCGAGGATCTTCAGGATGAGAGGGCCCCTTCTCGGAAGTCAAGGAAGAAGCTTATCCAGGTGGAGTTGGATTCTTCCATCCAATTCCTGGAGGGCGAAGAGAACGAGGGCGGAGAATCGGTGGTGGTGCCCCGAACTAGGCAACCGGTCGAGGCTGCCGAACCATCCGAGCCTGAAACTTTGCCTCTTGATGAAGGAACTCTAAAGAAGGACTCGGGTAAATCCCTGGAGTCCCAAGAGATCGAGATCATTCCCCTTCCTACAACAAATACGCCGGAGGGGACAAGTGTTGAGAGGGTCGAAGTTGAACAGAGCGCTCTGAGTGAGGAGATCGAGGCCGTGACAATGGGTCACTCACCTTTTCTACTGTCTTACTCCGAGGAGAAAGTAAAGGATGCTCAGGCTTTGCGAACGCCCGACCCGATCAAGGTTCTCTATGAAGACCTTTTCGGGACTGTTTCTCCGGGGCTGACGATGTTGTTGACCTTAATGATGTATCCACCCTCTTCGAAGAGGCTCAACGTCTCCTCTCTCGGGTAAATACTAACTTTTATTGTTGTAAATTTTTCTTTTCTTCCCTTTCTTTGACTGACATGTATTCATTTCATGTGTAGGCCATCGTCAAGTTTAGGGCTGAGCTGAGCCAATGTGAGGCCGAGATCAGGAAGGTTTCGGGCGAAAAGAAGGCCCTGAGGCTCCTCTGTATCCAAAAAGAGGAGAAACTCAAGGACCTTCGGACTGAATTGGCCAAAGCTAAAAAAACCAAGACCGAGCTAGATGAGGAGGTGAGTGTGATTTTAATAGAGTACGGTCTTCTTGGCCTTACTACGACGGCTAATACTTGATGTCTCAGCTGCAGCAAAAGTTGGAGATGATTGGGCAGCTCCATGGCGAGGTTGATCGAGTCAAGGCTGACTGCCACCGATGGAAAGAGATCATGGATCGACTCGATGCTGATAAAGAACCTGCTCTAGCTCAACTGGCCTCGGCTGAGACTCAACTCCGAGGTATAAAAGTGAAGAAGCTGGCCCAGGCCAAGAAAATTGAGGAGCTAGAAGCAAGTCTTGCCAAAGCCGGGGCCGAGGTTGTAGAGGCCAAGGCTGAAGTTGAGAAGACGAAGGCTACGGTTGATAAGACTATCGCCGTATACTTAAGGGACGCCGAGGGTAGCCTGATTAACCGATTTTTTCAAAGTGTTTCAAGGCCTTTAATTTATGGCGGAAGTCGGACGTCTCCGAGCCGTATTATTTCGGCCGTAGCCTTAACCGTAGTCTTCAATATGGTCGTAGCCTTCGGGTATGTCTCTTAGACTTGTTTTCCGATAACTTTTCGAACTTGTTCGAAAGGTTAGTCCCTGAGTATGATGGCCTTGGCCTTTATATCGAGGGGATTCCTCTTTGAGGTCTTATGAGTTCGAGTTATTGATAACTCGGATGTGTTGACTATCGATGACAGTCCCCGGGTATTCGGGGTGTATTTGCGTTCTGTCTCTTAAGCCGTTTCCCGTAGGATTATAAGTATGAAACTCGTATAATAGTAGACTTCTTTGAGACACAAAGTGTTTTGATATAGAAAGAATGCTTCTTTGAATAATTGATACATGCTTACATGTTTTGCCATCGGGGCTTGATCTATTCTACATGGACACAGTTCATCTAACCATTTGGCCCATTACAAAGTTCTCCTATCGAGGCCCTCTTTGGCATGAAGTATTTTCCTCGAAAATATAACCTCCGAGGGTGATGCACCCCAGTATTCAAGGTTGATTGAAAAGAAGCCTTGGATACTCTTTAGTTCTCCTTAGGTAGCACATAGTTGTTGCCTCGTTAAAAACCTCGCCGGTAAAACCCATTTGGGACAAAATCCGATCTAAGGGAAAAAGAGTGTTACGCGTGCTTTAAAACCTAAGGCCTTCGTGTAGAAAAGTGTCTTTAATATCTTCACTCTGTCACCTGCAATGGATTAGTTTCAAACTCAAATGGACAAAAGGATAAAGTCATACCTTAGTAGTAGTATCGTTTGAGTAGTGATACGTTCCAATTATTTGGTAGTTGTTCACCTTCCATCGTGCTAAGTTTGTAAGATCCTTTACCGACAACTCCGAGGACTCGGTACAGTCCTTCCCAATTCGAGCCTAGTTTCCCTTCATTCGGGTCTCGAGTATTGAGGGTGACTTTTCGTAAAACTAAGTCCCCGATTCCAAAGTGTCGAAGATCGGTCATTCTATTGTAGTATCTCTCGATTCTTTGTTTTTGCGCGGCCATCCAAACTAGTATTGCTTCTTGATTTTCATCTAATAGCTCGAGACTAGTATTCATAGCCTCGTGATTTGACTCCTCCGATGCATGTCGAAACCTGGCGCTGGGTTCTCCGACCTCGACAGGGATAAGAGCCTCGGAGCCATATACTAAAGAAAACAGAGTAGCCCCCGTGCTAGACTTCAATGTTGTTCGATTTGCCCAAAGGACCTCGGGTAGAACTTCTCTCTATTCTCCCTTTGCATCGTCCAACCTTTTCTTTCGGTTTTGAATGATTGTTTTGTTTGGGTACTCGGCCTGTCGATTTCCCATTTGGTGGTACGGTGTTGATAAGATCCTCTTTATGTTATGTGCTTCGAGGAAACCCATTACCTTGCTGCCGACGAACTGCTTTCCATTGTCACATACGATCTCGGCAGGTATCCCGAACTGGCATATGATGTGGTCCCAGATGAAGTCAGTAACTTCTTTTTCTCTACCTTCTCGAAGGTTTGTGCTTCCACCCATTTAGAGAAATAATAAGTCATAAACAAAATAAACTTAGCTTTACATGGGGCCGTCGGTAGAGGACTGACTATGTCCATTCCCCATTTCATGAAAGGCCACGGGGATGGGACCGAGTGGAGTTGTTCTCCGGGCTGATGGATCAGCGGTGAAAATTTTGGCACTTATCACATTTTTTGACAAATTCCTTAGTATCTTTCTCCATGCTGTCCCAGTAATACCCTGCTCTGATAATTTTGCGAATCAAAGACTCTGCGCCGGAGTGATTCCCAGAAGTACCTTCGTAGATTTCTCGTAGAACATAATTGGTATCCCCCAGCCCTAAACATATCGCTAATGGTCCATTGAACGTTATCCTGTACAATGTTCCATCTTCATCTAATGGGAACCTAGCAGCCTTGGTTCGTAAGGCCCTCGATTCTTTGTGGTCCGATGGGAGTTTTCCATTTTTCAAATAATTGATGTAATTATTCCTCCAATCCCAAGTTAGGCCTATAGAATTTATCTCGACATGATCCTCTTCAACCACAGACCTCAATAATTGGACGACAGTCCCTAGGACGATATCATCTTCTTCAACTGAGGATCCCAGGTTAGCAAGTGCATCAGCCTCACTATTTTGTTCTCGAGGCACATGATCTAGAGTCTACTCCTTGAAGCGGTGCAGATTTACCTGTAGCTTATCCAAGTACCGTTGCATCCTATCCTCTCGAACTTCAAAACTCTTGTTTACTTGGTTTACCACCAACAGTGAATCGCACTTGGCTTCAATGACTTCTGCTCCCAAGATCTTAGTTAGCTCGGGACCTGCAATCATGGCCTCATACTCGGCCTCATTATTAGTCAACCTAGAAGTTTTGATATATTATCTATGGTACTACCCGTAGGTGGTTTTAAGACAATACCAAGCTCGAACCCTTTCACATTCGAGGCACCGTTCGTGAAAAGGGTCCATACTTCCGATGATGTACCCGATCATAGCAGGAGTTCTTTCTCTACTTCGGGTACGAGGGTCGGCGTAAAATCGGCCATGAAGTCAGCTAGGACTTGCGACTTGATGGCCGTTCGGGGTTGATATTTGATATCATACCCGCTAAGTTCGACGACCCATTTGGCCAACCGGCCCGGTAGCTCGGGCTTATGCAAAACATTTCGAACGGGGCAAGTTGTTAATACACATATGGGATGACACTGAAAATATGGCTTTAGCTTTCTAGATGCGCTTATCAATGCAAGTGCTAATTTTTCTAAATGAGGATATCTAGTTTCAGCATCTCCTAGAGTTCGGCTTACATAATAAATAGGGAATTACGCACCTTGCTCTTCTCGAACTAGTACCCCACTTACCGCTATCTCGGATACTGCCAATTATAGGCAAAGTTTTTCATCTACCTTCGGGGTGTGAAGCAAAGGCGGGCTCGATAAGTATCACTTCAATTCTTCCAAGGCTTGCTGGCATTCTGGGGTCCACGCGAAATTATTTTTCTTTTTGAGCAAGGAAAAGAACTAGTGACTTCGATCCGATGATCTCAAAATGAATCGACCCAAAGCAGTTATTCGTCCAACCAGCCTTTGCACAACCTTCACACTATCCACGACTGTGGTATCCTCGATGGACTTAATCTTGTCGGGATTAATTTCGATACCCCGATTCAAGACCATGAAACAAAGGAACTTACCCGAGCCGACTCCAAAGTCATATTTCTCCGGGTTAAGCTTCATGTTTTACTTTCTCAAAATTTTGAATGTTTCCTACAAATGAGTTAAATGGTCCTCAGGACGCAGGGACTTAACCAACATATCATCAATGTAAACTTCAATTATTTTACCTATCTGTTCTTCGAACATTTTGTTAACTAGGCGTTGGTATGTAGCTCCTGCATTTTTTAGCCCGAAGGGCATTATGTTGTAACAATAAGTTCCAAAATTAGTAATAAACGAAGTCTTTTGCCGGTCCTCCGGGTTCATCTGAATTTGATTGTACCGGGAGTAGGCGTCGAGAAAAGTTAGGATCTCGTGGCCGGCCGTGGCATCGATCATCGATGTTGGGCAGTGAAAAAGAATCTTTCGGACATGCTTTGTTCAAATCCTTGTAATCTATGCACATTCTAAGTTTATTTACTTTCTTAGGAACTACAACTACGTTGACTAACCATTCGGGGTATTTTACCTCCCGAATAGACCCTATTTTGAGAAGTTTGGTTACCCCGTCCTTTATGAATGCATGTTTCACCTCGGACTGGGGCCTCCTTTTTTGCTTTACCGGTTTGAACCTGGGGTCGAGGCTTAACCGGTGTGTTGTTATTTCCGATGGGATCCCTGTCATATCTAAACAGGACCAAGCAAAGCAATCCATATTATCAATAAGAAACTGAATGAATTTATTCCTGAGTTCGGAGGTTAATCCCATTCCCAGGTATACCTTTCTCTCGGGCATGTATTCGATTAGTATGACCTGCTCCAGTTCCTCAATAGTTGACTTGGTTGCATCGGACTCTTCGGGAACGAGGAAGGTTCGAGGAGTAAGGAAATCCTCTTCTTCGTCTTCGATTACCTATTGCTCCAATTCTGTCGAGGGTGGGGGCGGTGATTGCTATTTGGCCGCCTGCTTACCTTTGGTGCTTGACTTCTCCGAGGTTGAAGGCTCTAGTATCGGCGTCACTTCATTGACTGCAAACATTTCCTTTGCAACGTGTTGCTCTCTGTAGACCATTTTTACACCATCCTCTATTGGGAATTTCATCATCTGATGAAGTGTTGAAGGTATTTCCCTCATGTTGTGTATCCATGGTCTCCCGAGGAGTGCATTATACCTCATGTCGCCTTCGGTGACATGGAACTTCGTATCTTGTATGGTCCTGGCTACGTTTACTGGGAGGATTATCACCCCTTTTGTTGTCTCGCTTTCCATGTTGAAGCCATTTAAAACCCGGGTTGCAGGTACAATCTGATCCTGTAGGCCGAGCTGTTCTACGACCCTCGATCTGATTATGTTTGCAGAGCTACCTGGATCCACTAGAACATGTTTAACTTGGATTTTATTTAAAAGGATAGAAATTACCAGGGCGTCGTTGTGTGGCTGAGATATGCCTTCTGCTTCCTCATCATAGAATGACAAGGCGTCCTCGGGCACATAGCTCCGAGTCTGTTTCTCTCTGGTGATCGATACCTTGGTGCATTTGAACACAAGTCTTTGTGTGACATCGACACCGTCAACAATCATGTGGATTACATGTTGTGGTTCTTCCTGCTCATTTTTTCTGCTTGCATCTCTCTTCCTGAAGTGTTTTTTAGCTCGATCACTGAGAAATTCTCGAAGATGACCCTCGTTTAATAATCGAGCTACCTCCTCCCTTAGCTGTCTGCAATTTTCCGTTTTATGTCCATGTGTGCCATGATACTTACATATTAAATTTGGATTCCTGTGAGAAGGATCGGTTTTTATAGGCCTGGGCCACCTGGTTTCTTTGATTCTTCCAATAACTGACACAATCCCCGATGCGTCTACACTAAAATTATATTCTGACAGTCGAGGTGTCTCCGCGGGTCGGTGTGTTTATCGAACCCATTCTTACTCATGAGCCCCGAGAGCTTTGATCTCGATCATTTCTCCGATCATTCTGAGGAGCGTTACGAGCTGATCCATTATTTCTTCGATCGACATACGGTTGATAACGTTCCTTGTTTGATCTCGCTTCCCTGTCCGTATCCCTCGGGGGCTTGGCTGCCAATCTATTAGGATGAACCCGAGGGGGCTCCTAGCTGGTCATCCTCGATCCTGATTTTTGATTGATAATGATTATGCACGTCCGACCACGTCACAGCTGGATACTCGATCATATTCTGCTTTAGTTGTCGAGACGCAATCGAACTCCTTTCATTCGAACCCTGCATAAAAGCTTGTACTGCCCAGTCGTCCGAGACCGGTGGTAATTCCATTCGCTCTATCTGAAACCTGGACACGAACTCCCTCAACATCTCGTCGTTCCTCTGTTTTATCTTGAAGACGTCCGATTTTCTCGTTGCCACCTTTATGGCCCCGGCGTGTGCTTTCACGAAGGCGTCTGCTAACATAGCAAACAAATCAATAGAGTTAGGAGGTAAGTTGTGATACCAAATAATAACCCCTTTCGAAAATGTTTCTCCAAACTTTTTCAACAATACTGATTCGATCTCATCATCATTCAAGCCATTTCTTTTGATCCCTCAAGTGTATGAAGTAATATGATCGTTAGAATCGGTTGTCCCATTATATTTGAGTATATCGGGCATGCGAAACTTTTTAGTAATAGGCATTGGAGCCGCGCTCTGAGGGAATGATTTTTGTATGAAATTTTTGGCATCTAAACCTTTCAAGACTGGAGGTTCCCCCGGTAATTGGTCAACATAGGAGTTATAAGTTTCCTCCTTTTTGTCATTGTCTTCAATCTTCTTTTCCCCGGACTCTCTTCTCTTGGTGAGATCTTCGAGCATTCTCATAATAGCAGGGTCAGTCCCCGAGCCATTTTTGTTCGACCTCTCTGGCGCCGGTTCAGCACGTCGAGTATTCTCTGGTTCAGCTATACTCGAATTTTTATTCTGACTCTGAAGTTGAGCGATGGCGATCTGCTGAGCTTGCAACATCTCGAATATCACTTGGAGGCTGACTCCACCATCTCCTATACCTGGTGTTCCTTCGCCCCCAGATCGCGCTGCGTACACTCCCTCCGGGGTCTGTACCTAAATCTACATCCAAAGCAACGTGCGAACTAACATCAACTGGTTCCACATTTGGCACTTCCCCTGGGTTTATCTGTCACGCCCCGAGCACGGGGGGCGAGACCGGTACCTAGTGCCTCATCTATCCTTGCGTACCACTTGCAACTAATAGACTCTGAACATGTAATGTCATACTTTGGCTATGGGCCACATTACAAGATAATGTGCGATGCAAAATATAAAACTAAATGGTGACTAAAACTGACTAATGTCAACATATAGCTGGGCCGACAAGGCCGTCATAATTACTACAACTGACAGGCCAACAAAATATACGTTCAGGACCTACAAGCCCAACATACTGCACTAACCGACAGGATACGTCTACAAGCCTCTACTGACAGATGTACTGTAATCGGAATAGGGCCCTGGCCTACTCATAACCTTACATATATACACAAGATATACACCACACTGCTAGACCCGGCAACTCCGAAAGAAGGGGAGCTTACCGATAAAGCTGAACTCGGGAAACACCTACTGAGGAGGTCTACCCGTTTGTCTGTCTGAACCTGCACGCATGAAATGCAGCGCCCCTAGAAAGGGACGTCAGTGCGAAATAATGTATCGAGTAGGAAAGGCAATATGCTGAAGCTGAAACTGAACTGATAATATAATAACTGAAAGCAACTGGGGATCAAAGATAATCTGAGGATATGCTCATTAGCTGATACTGACTCAACGCTCTTAATATAGTGAGTAAAATAGTTGTCCGCCCCTATAAGGCTCGGTATGTATATATATCTGCTCTGCCGTAGTAGGCTCGCTCATAGGCGCTCGGCCACAGCAGGCTTGGTATATAACTTACCATCTGATCAGAGGTTGCCCAATAGGGGCCTGCCCACGATTATAGCTTGATGGTAATGAAAATACTTTAATACTGTATATATAAACTCTCTGCTCTCTTGACTGGAGGAAGGAAATACCCAATTGAATATGAAGTCCCGATAAGGAGAATATTGTTACTTACAAAACTAGGAATATATACGTAACTTGCGAGACTAGCAAAATATACATAAATTTCGCGATATGAATTGTTCTTTATGCCTCGTTATCAAACTCGTGTAATTACTAGATCATGCAAAATGAAGGAAAAGCTTAGCCTTAACATACCTGTTCCTGGAATTATTTGAACGAATCTGCTTCTGCGAAATTTACACCGGATTCCTTGAAATTGGAACGAACTTGGCTTGGTTTGTGAAATTTTGGACGAATTTTGATTTCCAATTCTGTTCTTTAACGTTCTTTCTTAAAAACAAAATGTCTTTGAAATGTTACCAAGAATCAGACTTTAAACCCAATTCAAGAATTAGACTTTAAACCAAGTCTTTGAAATGTTAACCAAGAATCAGACTTTAAACCCAATTCAAGAATCAGACTTTAAACCAAGTCTTTGAAATGTTAACCAAGTCTTTCTCTAAAAATGACTCATTCTAATGAGTCATTTAGTAACTTTACACGTTACTTTGTCATGCAACACATATGACTATGAGTCGTATGTTGAATGGTGGCACACTGCCACGTGGGGAGTAGGGGTGGGTTATTTTATTATTTTTTTTATCCACTTATTAGTTAATCGGGTAATATCCCGTTACCCAGTAATTAACCAATTTTCCGCATAATTTAAAAAAATTATCACAAACTACTTAAGATTCTATTTATTTTTAAAATACTTCGTATATACTTATATTATACTACCGTGGTCATATGGTACCTTGCATGGTACTAGTTCATAATTATCGTGTATTATCGCTCCACCCGTATCTTTTTTCCAAATTGGCCACTTTCAAAGAAACTCGTTTTCTTTAATCCGTGTACCCCTTTATCCTTCATAACACTTATTTATCGCTTGTTATAAATAGCGTAAATACGTTAACGTCAAGATGATCTCATCCCCGAGTCTACGTCGGGTAACTGAAAACGAAATTTTAACGTACGAAAACGCGAGATGTAACATTATCGGTGGTACACCGACCCCTATATTGTTGTTTTTCCCATGAAATCCAAGACCTTCGTTGTGACGATCCGACCCGTTGTCTCATGAGTTACCACCCCGTTTTTTCCATTTTCTATTTCTTTATGCTTCATTATTAGTGTTGGGTGTGAACGAGTTGAATTGGGTTGATTTTTGGAAGGAAATGAGACACTTAGTCTCTTTAAGGAAGGCTTGTTTTGAAAAAGTCAACCGAATGTTGACTATTGAGTTAGAGGGCTCGGATGTGATTTTCGGTGATTCGGTTAGCTTCGGGGGATGATTTGTGACTTAGGAGTGTGATCGGAATTGATTTTGGAGGTCCGGTGTAAAATTAGGCTTGAATTGGCGAAGTTAGTATTTTGACGAATTCCGGTTGATGGGTGAGATTTTGATCTGAGAGTCGGAATGGAATTTCGAGAGTTGTTGTAGCTTCGTTATGTGATTTGTGATGTGTGTGCAAAATTTCAGGTCATTCGGACGTCGTTTGGTCGGGTTTGTGATCGAAAGTGCATTTCGGAGGTTTTGAGAAACTTAGGTTTGAATTCGATGAGTTTCGAGTAATTTGATGTTGTTTGAGGTGTTTTGACGATTGGAGCAAGTTTGGATAATGTTTTAAGACATGTAGGTGCTTTTGGTTGAGGTCTCGGGGGCCTCGGGGTGATTTCGGATGGTTAACGGGAAGTTTGGAGTTATAAAATACAGCAGAAAAATTGCAGGGTATTTTTGTTCTATGCGATCGCACAGGGTGTCATGCGATCGCATAGAAGGAATTTGAGGGGCTGTTTGGTTGTTCAATGCGATCGCGGAGTGTGGCTTGCGATCGCACAGAGTAAAGGCATTGTGCTATGCGATCGCTGGGAGGTCGGTCTATGCCATCGCATAGGGTGAAAAATTGGGGGCAGAAATTTGTTCTATGCGATCGCTGGGGCTTGATTGCGATCGCATAGAGTTAGCTACAGTGACCTGGGCAGAATGTTTTAAAACATTTCATCCGCGATTTTGGGGCTCATTCACTCCATTGTTGGTCTTTTTGAGAGCTTTTTGAAGGAAAATGAAGAGGGATTCAAGTAGAATCGATTGGAGGTAAGATTTTTGAACTTAAAACTCGTTCTTATTGTGAAATCCATCTAGAAATTTATGGAAATTAAGCCAAAAGTGGAAGAACTAGGGCTTGAGTTTTGGGATTTTTAAATTGGAATTTGAAGGGCCATTTGAGGTCGGATTTGGGAGTTCTTGGTACGTATGAACTCGTGTCCAGTACCCCGCTGCGGCGTGCAGCCCGCTCCATTTATTTAACGTCGACGACGCTCACTGGGGGTGTGCAGACTCTGGGAGGGGCCCCTTACGGCCCAAGCGCAATAATAAGCCATCTCGTGGCTTCAAACAGGCCCTTGGCCTCATATCAATATCATTACTATACCACTGCGGCGTGCAGCCCGATCCCATACTCAGTCCAAAAATCACACAATAGTATAAAAACATTCAGCCCAAACTTCATTTAAAATATTAACTTAATTTCTAAGTTTAAGAAAAATGGCTGAGTTTTCAAATATAGTATCAAATGCCCTGACTGAGTTTAATATTTATAAATATGGTAAGAAACCATTTAAAAACAATCCTCGAAGGATTCAAGTAGTTGGCACAAGGCCCAATGATAACAATTAATCCATTTTTATAAGGATATTACAAATCTACAATCAATTAGGTAGTAATTTTATTAAACGGGACGGACCAAGTCACAAACCCCGACGGTGCTCTACCCCACGCCCGTTATCCGGCGTGCAAGTCACCTCACATAGCACTACGTTGTGCAAATTCGGGGTTTCAAACCCTCAACATAGCATTTACATTTATTACTAACCTCAAGCCGGCCAAAGTCCTAGCCTGCTATGCTTTTGCCCTTCGAATTCGCCTCCTCGTGCGTCGAATCTGACCAAAACCACAACGAATATGTCACAATATGCTAAGGGAATATAACCCAATCGAAAAGACTCGAAAAACATCGAAAATTACGAAGTTGGCAAAACCCGAGCCCCGGGCCCACTTCTCGAAAAATTAGAAAATTAACATCACCGGATTCCTTATCTCGCCACGAGTCTATACATACCAAAATCTCTCAAATCGGACCACAAATGGCCCCTCAAATCCCAAATTTAGAATTTCAATCTCAAGCCCTAATTTCTTACAATTTGGCTAAATTCTCAAGGATTTCAAGGATGATTCTACCATATAATCATGTTTCTAACTCCTAAAACTTACCTCCAACAATTTCCAGTCGAAACCCGCTTCAAATGCTCCCAAGTAGCTCTCAAAGTGCTCAAAAATGGTGGAAAATAGGTTTGGGGTCGCGGATGAACTGTTTTTAACATTCTGCCTGGGCACTGTAGCTAACACTATGCGATCGCATCCAAGCTCCTGCGATCGCATAGCACAAATTTTCCAGGCCTCCAAAATACCCTATGCGATCGCAACTGAACCTCTGCGATCGCAATGCACCATCCAACGACACTGTGCGATCGCAACACTTCTCATGCGATCGCATAGCACAACCAAACAGCCCCTATAATTCCTTCTATGCGATCGCAGCCCTTGCTATGCGATCGCATGAGCAAAATTGCTCTGCACTGACTGCTGCATTTCTGCAGCATTTTCAAACTTCAAAAATTCCCGTTAGCCATCCGAAATCACCCCGAGGCCCCCGGGACCTCAACCAACAGCACCAACACATCCTATAACATCATTCAAACTTGTTCCAATCATAAAAACACCTCAAACAATACTAAAACCATCGTTTCTCATCGAATTCAAGCATATGTTTTTCAAAAACTTCCGAAATACGCATTCGATCAAAAACCCAATCAAATCACCTCCGAATGACCTGAAATTTTGCACACACATCCCAAATCACCTAACGAAGCTACTGCAACTCTCGGAATTCCATTCCGACCCTCGGATCAAAATCTCACCTATCAACTGGAATTCGCCAAAATACTTACTTCGCCAATTCAAGCCTAGTTCTACACCGGACCTCCAAAATTACTTCCGATCACACTCCTAAGTCAAAAATCATCCCCCGAAGCTAACCGAATCATCGGAATTCAAATCCGAGCCCTCTAACACAAAAGTCAACGTTCGGTTGACTTTTCCAACTTAAGCCTTCTTAAAAGAGACTGAGTGTCTCATTTCTTATCAACCCAATCCAAATCAACTCCAACACATCTAATACTGATACTGAAACATAAGGAAATAGAAAATGGGGAAAACGGGGCTGTAACACACGTGACGACGGGTCGGGTCGTCATATCCTACCCAACTTAAACAAACGCTTGTCCTCGAGCGGGTCAAGAAACATACCTGAAGTCTCAAATAGGTGAGGATATTTTCTCCGCATCTCCTGCTCGGTCTCTCAGGTAGCCTCCTCCACGGGCCGACCTCTCCATTGCACTTTCACCGAAGCAACATCTTCTGACCTCAATTTCCGAACCTGACGATCCAAAATGGCTATTGGCTCTACCTCATAAGTCAAGTCACCCTCCAGCTGCACTGTACTGAAATCTAGAACATGGGGCGGGTCCCTAAGTACTTCCGGAGCATAGACACATGAAAAAATGGATGGACGCCCGACAAACTAGGTGGCAGGGCAAGCTTATAAGCCACCTCCCCAATCCTCCTAAGTACCTCAAAAGGCCCAATGAACCGCGGACTCAGCTTCCCTTTCTTCCCGAATCTCATAACACCCTTTGTGGGTGAAACCTTCAGCAAGACCTTCTCACCGATCATAAAAGATACATCTCGAACCTTCCTGTCTGCATAGCTCTTCTGTCTCGACTGTGCTGTACGGAGTCTCTCCTGAATCACCTTCACCTTCTCCAATGCATCCTGAACCAAATCTGTCCCCAACAATCTAGCCTCACCGGGCTCGAACCAACCAACTGGAGGTCTATACCGCCTCCCATACAAGGCCTCATACGGTGCCATCTGAATGCTGGACTGATAGCTATTGTTGTAGGCAAACTCTGCAAGCGGTAGAAACCGATCCCATGACCCTCCAAAATCAATAACACAGGCGCGTAACATATCCTCCAATATCTGAATGGTGCGCTCGGACTGCCCGTCCGTCTGAGGGTGAAAAGCTGTGCTCAACTGCACCTGAGTACGCAACTCTCGCTGAACAGCCTGCCAAAACTGAGAGGTGAACTGAGTGCCCCGCTCTGATATGATGGAAACTGGGACACCATGCAATCAAACTATCTCCCGAATATAGATCTCTACCAGCCGCTCTGAAGAATAAGTAGTACAAACCGGAATGAAGTGCGCGGACTTGGTCAGCCTGTCTACAATCTCCCAAATAGCATCAAATTTCTTCAGAGTTCGTGGGAGTCTGGTAACAAAATCCATTAGTGATCCTCTCCCACTTCCACTCAGGAATAATCATCTGGTGATGTAAGCCACCCGGTCTCTGATGCTCGTATTTCACTTGCTGAGAGTTAAGACACCGGGCTACATACTCCACAATATCTCTCTTCATCCTCCGCCACAAATAGTGCTGTCTAAGATCCTGATACATCTTCGCGGCACCCGGATGAATGGAATACCGCGAGCTATGGGCCTCCTCTAATATCAACTCCTGAAGCCCATCCACGTTGGGCACGCAAATCCGGCCCTACATCCTCAACACACCATCATCCCCAATAGTCACGTCCCTGGCATCATCATGCTGAATCCTATCCTTAAGGACAAGCAAATGCGGATCCTCATACTGACACTCCCTGATACGGTCATACAAGGAAGACCGAGAAACCACACAATCCTACACTTGAGTGGACTCTGAAATATCTAATCTCACAAATCGGTTGGCCAAGGCCTGAACATCAACTCCAAATGGCCTCTCCTCAACTGGAATGTATGCCAAGCTCCCCATACTCACCGACTTCTGGCTTAAAGCATCGGCCACTACATTGGCCTTCCCCGGGTGATACAGAATTGTAATGCAATAATCCTTAAGTAATTCCAACCATCTACTGCCTCAAATTAAGATCCTTCTACTTGAACAAATGCTGAAGGCTGCGATGATCCGTATATACCTCACAAGATACGCCATATAAGTAGTGCCTCCAAATCTTCAAAGCATGAACTATAGCAGCCAACTCTAAGTCATGAACAGGGTAGTTTTTCTCATGAGGCTTCAACTGCCGAGAAGCATATGCAATAACTCTACCCTCCTGCATCAACACACATCCGATCCCAACTCTCGAAGCATCACAATATACCGTATAAGAGCCTGAAGCTGATGGCAGTACCAATACTGGAGCTGTGGTCAAAGCTGTCTTGAGCTTCTGAAAACTCTCCTCGCACTCGTCCGACCATACAAATAGTGCACCCTTCTGCGTCAACTTAGTCAAGGGCGATGCAATAGAGGAAAAACCCTGCACAAACCGGCGATAATAACCTGCCAACCCAAGGAAGCTGCGAATCTCTGTGGCTGAGGTCGGTCTAGGCCAACTCTGCACCGCCTCTATCTTCTTTGGGTCTACCTGAATACCCTCACTGGACACCACATGTCCCAAGAAAGCCACTAAACCGAGCCAGAACTCACATTTGGAGAACTTTGCGTAAAGCCTCTCCTCCCTTAATCTCTGCAATACAACCCTCAAATGCTGCGCGTGCTCCTCCTAGCTACGCGAGTATACCAGGATATCATCAATGAACACTATGATAAATGAATCTTGATAAGGCCGGAATACACTGTTCATCAGATGCATGAACGCTGCTGGTGCATTGGTCAGCCCGAAAGACATGACAAGAAATTCATAGTGACCATATCTAGTCCTGAAAGCAGTCTTATGAATATCTGAATCCCTGATCTTCAGCTGGTGATAACCCGAACGGAGATCAATTTTGGAGAACACCTTCGCACCCTGAAGCTGGTCAAACAAATCATCAATGCGAGGTAGGGGATACTTGTTCTTAATTGTTACCTTGTTCAATTGTCTATAGTCGATGCACATTCTCATTGTGCCATCCTTCTTCTTCACAAACAGAACTGGTGCACCCCAAGGTGACACACTAGGCCGAATAAACCCCTTATCCAGGAGCTCCTGAAGCTGCTCCTTCAATTCTTTCAACTCCGCTGGTGCCATACGATATGGTGGAATAGAAATGGGCTGGGTGCCCGGCGCCAGGTCAATACCAAAATCAATGTCCCTGTCCAGCGGCATACCCGACAGCTCTGCAGGAAACACATCGGGAAACTCCCTCACAACGGGAACCGACTCAATGCTAGGAGTCTCAGCTCCCACATCTCTCACAAACGCCAAATAGGAAAGACAACCCTTCCCAACCATACGCTGGGCCTTCAAGAAAGAAATAACTCTGCTAGGAATATAGTCAGTCACACCACGCCACTCAATCCGCGGTACACCCGACATAGCCAAAATGACTGTCTTAGCATAACAGTCTAGAATAGCATGACACGGAGATAACCAGTCCATGCCCAGGATAACATCGAAGTCTACCATGCTCAATAGCAATAAATCAACTCGGGTCTCCAGACCCCCAATTGTCACCAAACATGACCGGAATACGTGGTCTACAACAATAGTATCGCCCACCGGGGTAGATATATGAACAGGTAAGGCAAGACACCCTCGGGATGTACCCAAATGATGAGCAAAATATGAAGACACATATGAATAGGTAGAACCGAGATCAAATAATACTGAGGCGTATCTATGACAGACTGAAATAATACCTGTAATGACAGCGTCTGAAGCAATAGCATCTGTCTTGCCCGGCATAGCGTAGAAACGAGCCTGGCCACCGCCTAATCGATCTCCACCTCTAGGACGACCCCTGGCTGCCTAATCTCCACCCTTAGCTGACTGGGCGGGTGATAAAGTAACTGGAGCAGAAGTCGAGGGCTGACCCATATGCTGATGTTGTCTGCCACGAAGGCGAGGGCACTGCCTCCTCATATGACCAAACTCTCCGCACTCATAACAGCTGCCCGGTACTGAAGATGGGGAATAACGAAAACCCCTCGCACCGGAGTGACTAGCGGATGCACTCGGTGCAGAAGAACCCTGAACTGATGGGGCATGAGATGAACTCTGAGCTGGGAGGGCGCTGAGCGAAGACTTACCCTGCTGGGGCCCATGATGACCACGGCCTGAAGATCCCTCACGATACTCTGGACGAGCTGACTGAGCAGGCCTGAAAGAGCGACCTCTACCCTGCTGGAACTGACCCCTCGAAGGAGCACCACTATAACTGCCCGATCCACGAGGCCTCTTAGCCTCCCTCTCCTCTCGCTCTCTACGGCGAACTGACTCAATCTNAAAATTGCCTTCGCCAGCTTGCATCATCAACATGATTATTGGTGATAGCGATGATGCCTCCATCAACGATATCAAGTTCAATGTCACTCACAAACTCAAGAGATCAATCACCACGAACGCTATGACATCCTCAAAGAAAGTATCATCTTTGATGAGTCAGATGCTGAAGCCTTGACTTTCCCTCACAATGATGCACTTATCATTACTTTATGAATTCTTGATACTGATGTTAGGAGAATTATGGTAGATGACGGAAGCGGAGCTTGCAACACCATCCTCGAGTCCTCATACAGATATGACTTGAGGATAAGATAGTGACACACTACATTACACTAACCGATTTTAACAATGTAGTTGAACGGGCTTCGAGTGAGATCATACTCCCCGTCCTCGCAGGTGAGATGACACCGAAGACCACATTCCATATCATGGATCAGGACATCGCTTACAACGCCATCGTAGGATGACCATGGATACATCCCATGAGGGCTGTCCCCTCCAGCTTGTACCAAGTGATCAAATTTCTGGTGCTCTGGGGAATATTTAGCATATAAGAGGAACAACGCACATCTCGAGAATCCTACCGGATCGCACTAGACGATACGAAAACCCAACAAAAGAAAGAGAAGGAAAAGGAAACATAGCAATCAGCAGGATCGAGGTCCCTGCAGGTTGAAGCCAAAGATACCATTATGGACCCGAAATAGTCTAAGCTGCAGGAACGACCATAGAGGACCTTGATCCCATCCAGCTAGACCACTACGATCCCATCAAAGAAGGCTACATCGGCTGCAGACTCCAAAACCCAGGTAAATACAGTCAATTCTTGACTGCCTTGAGCCATGTAGATATGCCCGACATCCCCAAAGAGATAGCCATGTACAAGCTAAATGTCGACCCGTACTACCCCCGGTAAGGTAGGTCCGAAAAATTTTTAATCCCACCATCAACGAAGCCGTCCACGAGGAGGTGAAAAATTTATTCGCCAACGACTCTATTAGGGAGTCGAAGTACCCCCAAGTGGATTGCCAACGTGGTAATGGTAAAAAAAAAGAACGGGAAATAGAGGATGTGTGTGGACTTCACCAATTTGAACAAAGCCTGCCCAAAGGATTCATTCCCATTTCCACCATCGACCAGCTTATCAACGAGATAACAGGACATGAGTTGCTAAGTTTTCTGGATGCTTACTCAAGCTACTATCAGATACTCATGAAGAAAGATGACCAAGAAAAAACTACGTTCATCACTCATAAAGGAACATACTGCTACAAGGTCATGCCATTCGTGTTGAAGAACGCGGGAGCTACCTATCAAAGGCTGGTCATGAAGATGTTCGAAAACACCTTCAGCAAAACCATGGAGGCATACATCGACAACATTTTGGTTAAATCCTTGAAGGCCGAGGATCAAATTGACCATTTAAAGGAAATATTCGAAATGTTGAGGACGTATGGGATGAAACTGAACCCAAGAAATGCGCGTTCGGCATAACTTCAGGTAACTTTCTAGGCTTCTTAGTATCACATCGCGGAATCGAGGTCAACCCAGATCAAATTAAGGAGAATCGAGGTCAACCCAGATCAAATTAAGGCCATCAACGGGATATCATAACATCTAACTATTAAGAAAAAAGTCCAGAGACTGACGGGTCGAATTGTCGCCTATCCAGATTCATCTCGAGGTTATCTGATAGGTGCCACAGGTTCTTCAACATACTCAAAAAGGATAACAGCCTCAAATGGGCACCTGAATGCATACAAGTGTTGAAGGAACTCATGGAATAACTGCTATCGCCACCCTTGCTCTCAAAGCTCGAGCCTGGGGAATGTCTCTTTGTCTACCTTGCTATTTCAGAAGTAGCGGTAAGTGCAGTCCTAGTTCGAAAAGACAAAGGTACATAATCTCCAATTTATTACGTCAGTAAAACACTTATCGACTCCGAGATAAAGTACCCTCACCTCGAGAAGCTAGCCTTGGCCCTTGTTGTAGCTTCACAAAAGCTCAGGGTAGTATTTCCAGTGCCACCCAATCTCGGTCGCCACCACATTTTCTTTGGGAAGCATATTGCACAACCCGAGCTGTCGGGGAGGCAAT
>NW_017672046.1:40814-60932 GCF_001879085.1 Nicotiana attenuata | reverse complement strand
GAGCCAGAGTCAAAACTTGATTCGAGGACCAAGCCCTTAACGGTCAACTATTATCAGTTGTTCATCAAACACACCTAAGGGTTCTTATCCAAAAAAGTGTTGACCCCGCGACTATCACAACTTAGAAGGTAACAATGAAGAAAGGGAGTATAGAAGCAAAACACACATGTGCAACAACAACACGTACAAAGATAAAAAAGGTTCGTACAAAACGAAAACCAACTTTGATATTTAGTTAAGAGTCTTTAAAAAGATGCTCGAAGACACCAACAAAATTGTACGAAAAGTTAAGCAAAAACAAAGGCAGAATATCTAGTGGCCATCACCACCCTGGTCTCCACCGTCCTCTCCATCATCGTCTTCATTATAGGCAGAGTCATACCAAGAACTGTCCTTGAGCTGGTCAACACCTCCCTCATCATTATCTTTGGCATCAGGCTGAGGTATAGAAAGATCATAGCTACGGTACAACTGAGCCTCACGATCTTTAACTCAGGCCTCCTTCATGTCCGTCTCAAAGACAAAGATCGTTCGACCTAACTCTCAACCACCTCTACTCGAGCTTCGTCAAGGATCCAATCCTCGTACTTCTCTCGTGGAATGGCACTCAAAAGCATGAGAAGTAGAGGGCGTTCGAGAAGTCTGGCATTCTTTCCCTCAACAATAGGAATTCGTTCTAGTAGCTCGGAATTCTCCTTCTCCAAATCGCTTATCCTCTCCTCGAGCCTGGCCTCCATCGCTTCAGCTGTCGACTGGACATTGTCCCAGTCAGCGCGAAGGGTTCTTTTTGCCAACTCTAGCAGAGCGTCCGTTCTTCGAGTCTCTATTTGGGAGGACTCTGCCTCCTTGAGCAACTGATGCTTGTCAACGACCTCTCCCCGAATGCGTCCATATCGAACTAACACCTATCCAACTGACTTTACAGTCGATCAACCTAGCTCTGAAGGTCGTGACATAAGGCCTCTACGTCCTTGCTCGTCTCGAGCTTCTCCTCCTTTCTCCTCAACGCCCCCTCGGGAGAACTGAACCTCTCCACAAATACGAGCAACTCTTCTTCTTTCTTTATCAGCACCTCTCTCAAGGTGGGCACACCGCTGCATTCGCGAAGCTGCCTCTCAGCCAATTTATTCTCCACTCTCTATATTTTATCCGCAACTTATAGATCTCTTTTCGCTTTTTCTCTCTCCGCACACTCTCGAGTTCTAATATAACAGTTTGCAAACACAAAGCAAAGGAAATAAGTAAAAAAAAAAGCTTAAGAGCAAAACAAAGCAGAGAAGAGAGAGTGAGAAAGGAAAAGATTTACCCTGAGAGTGAGGCTTACGATACTCTTGGACAGGGTACTATTGTTCAACTCCCCGAGAGTCCTATGCTCAGTGTTAGAGTAGAAAGAACCAAAGGCATGAATCACATCCTAAGTATCCTTGAGAAGGTCATGATTCATTGGGATCGTAATGGTCCTCGATCCCCCTTCTACCCTAACTTCGACCTAGGTAGTCCCACTATCAATCATCTCAAGGTCTTCATGGTCAAGGTCGGAGTCGGAATCGACGTCGACGATTTCATCTCCCCCATCGTCATGCTAAACGGGCATCTTGCTTTTTCCTTTGTCGGCAGGAGAAGCTTCCTGAGCTAGTTCAAAAGACGAGGCCTCCCCACACTCAGGGTGCGTAGAACCGTCATTCAAGGCATCCACACGGCCTCCTCCTCTTCAGGTTGCAAAGGTGCGACAACATTGATCTCCTCTAAGCTAGGCACCTCAGAGGCCACCCAATGCCTTCTTTGATAAATATTGTCGCAGTCTCTCGCACCACGATCTCATCCCATAATAAATCAACGACCGCGGGTACTTTCTCCCACGTCTAAGACCTTCCTCTTACGAGACCTCAAGTCTGAGTCATGCGGATAAACCTCTTTGTCCTCAACATGAGACGGAGCCTTATAAGGGACAAGCGCATCAATCGAGACGAAAGCGTGGGTAGAGGAAGAAGCAACCCTTCGTCTCCTAAAGGAAGGCATCGGCTCCATGTTCCTTTTTACAACCTCCTTGACAGAACTTAGAGGAAGTATAAGAAAGATGAGCACGATAAAGTAGGCGAGTACAAATGAACGTCGTCCAAAGGAGTACATTACCTTTTGGGGAAGTACCGATTTGAACTTCTTCCAGAAGCTTGACCAATCCCAAATCCCTGTAGTACAGGAAACGACCTGCCTGACCAAGTCGGCCAGGTGCGCCACCAACTGAAGAGGTCGAGCAACAACTGCAAAATAAGAAGAGTTAAACTCACGAGCTCGATCATGACATGACGATATAAAANTGGTTGTATGTCTCATTTAGCCCCATGAGAAACTGCAGCAATCTTTGATACTCAAAATGTTCAAAGTAGTTCTTAGATTCTGGGCACTCACAACCAGGACAAGGCATTAAGGCATCATACTATTCCCAGAGATCTGTTAGCTTTGAGAAGTATGCAGAGACTGAAGATATTCCCTGCGATAAGGTTGCAATCTCCTTGTGCAAAAAGAAAATGCGAGATCCATCTACCTTATCATACTTATCCTTTAGATCAGTCCACACCTTATGAGCACTAGATTTGTACACAATTCCACTAAGCAATTCTGTGCTCACAACATTCATAATCCACGACAAAACTATCGCATTACACTTCTCCCAAAGTTCATGTAAGGATCGATCAAATTTATCCTTAGTACATCGTCCATCAACAAATCCTAGCTTACTTTTACCTATTAACCCTATTTTTATGGATCTACTCCATAACACATAATTTTCAGATCCAGTCAGTTGAATAGAGATCAATGAACTACCTGGAGTGTCGCATGGTTGCAAATACAAAGGATGATGGTGATCAATGTTAATTGCTGTTCCTGTATTCGTTCCAGTTGAGGTTTCTTCTCCATTCACCATTGTTGATAGATTCAATAAATTCTACTGTCAAATTCAAGGAATTGCAGGTTTGCAAATCGCAGAACAAAAACAGATGTTAGGTTAACCGATTGAAAAAAATTCGAACAATCAGCAACACAAAAATGATTTTGCATGAAGCAGATATTATCCAACGCAATCGATCGAATGTTTAACCCCTAGGCTCTGATACCATGATGAAACGTAAGGATCAGATGAATTGGAGCTTAAGGAAGAAGAAGAAGAATAAGGTCAGGAATGTTCTGGACTCCAAAACATATCGACGAAGATGTGAGTGGAGAGAACGATTGTGCAACTCACTAACTCAAAAACAATACAATGCATACACCGTATATATACACACATGTGCTGTATATGACAGCTGTAAAGACTAACCTCCACTATTAACTATTCTAACCACCTATCATAAAATTAGTTATAACTAATCTTCAGCTAACCACATTGGCTCACATGACTGTCACGTGCTGCTCTTCTCCTCAATAAGCTTTGTGTAAACAAATTTTACACTATCAGTACAACTTAATCCATGTTATTGCTCTATAATCTTTTAACTGTCGATACAAATGCAGAATATAAACATACATAAGTCAAGGTCTTTCACGACTGATGTTGATTGATCTTTCTCGTTTTTTATGGCTTCTTCTGCATGAAAATTGCCTACTAATATGTTTGTAACTTCAATTATTGGAACCATAAAATTAATCAATCCAAACCACAATGATCATAAACTATGTCTATCTCATTTCTGTTCTATACTTGTCTTTCTTTTTTCATTTGGTGCGTTCCAATTGCCCACTGACCAAATTAATACCATGAGAAAGATCTATGATATGCTTCAGAATGATACTGCTACTTCTTTTGTATGTATGGGATGGGATTAATAAAAGTTCAAACCCACGTTCTTGGAAAGGAATTTCTTGCAATTCTAATCATAATTCTTCCATAATAAACATCTCCTTTTCATTGTTTTCAATTTCTAGCTCTGACTTCTTGCCTGTTATTTGTCAAATTAATACATTGGGATCTCTTGATATTTCTCAGAACCATTTGAGCTCAATCCCAAGTGGGTTTATTACTGTTTGTGGGGGGATTACTGGGTTAAAATTATTGAACTTTAGTAGGAATAAATTGGAGGGTTCTTTGCCTACTTTCACTGGTTTTGGAAAGTTGGAGTCTTTGGACTTTTCTCATAATAACTTGAATGGGAAAGTTGACTTGTAGTTGGATGGATTGAACTCACTCAAGAGTTTGAACCTTAGCTACAACAGTTTTTCTGGTTCAATTCCTACCAGCCTTGGAAAACATTGACGCATTTCGCTGCGAATCAGAATCGTTTTGTTGGAAATATACCCCTTGGCTTAACCAAAAACTTGAAGAATTTAGACCTCAGTTTTAACAGTTTAACTGGTATAATACCTCGGACCTGTTATCCCCACCGAACTTGCAGTTTGTTGATCTGACTTCCAATAAGTTGGAGGGACCTGTTCCTACAAACTTGTCGATAAATTCAATCAGGTTGAGATTGGGCCAAAATGCTTTGAATGGCCAAAATTCAATCCGGTGATGAAATCCAGGGAAACGCTTTCCCAAGGTCTCTTTGGGACAGCTAGTGGTTCCAAGAGTCCCGCTTGTGTCAAGCGGTCCGACTTGTCCTTCTGGCATCAAGTCTTCACATACTGAGCGACATCATCGGCTATTTGAGGCCAATAATATGCACGGCGAAGTAACGCCATGGTGCGTTCTTCACCGGGATGGCCGGCCCACAGAGTATCATGACATTCTGCCAGAAGAGTCCTTCGCAGATCTCTTCCCTTAGGAACATAAAGTCGGTTCCCTTTCACTTTCAGAAAACCATCTTCCATGTAGAACTGGTGAATCTTGCCCTGTCCTACCAAATCAACCAAATACTGTGCAGCAGGATCCTTGATGAGTAGATCTTGTATCTGGTCCTTGATGGAGGTGGCTACTTCTCTCCCCCTTAGAGTGGCGAGTAGGCACACCGATGCTAGATCAACTCTCCGACTGAGCGCATCAGCAACATGATTGATCTTCCCACTTCGATACTCCAGGTTGAAGTGGAATTCAGCTAGAAGTTCCTACCACCTGGCCTGTCGACCATTCAGCTTCGGCTGGGCCATGAAATGGCTAACAACTGTGTTGTCTGTCTTGACCACGAACGGGGTCACCAGCAGATAGTGCCTCCAAAGGCGCAAGCAGTGGACGACAGTCAATAATTCTTTCTCATGGGCGGCATAGCGCCATTCTGCATCCTTCAACTTCCGACTCTCGTACGCTACATGATGCCCTTCTTGTAGCAAGACTCCGCTGAGGGCATAGTTGGATGCATCCATTTGTACCTCGAATGGCTTGGCCAAATTAGGGAATTGTGATGAGAACAAACTCTTTCTGACCAATCAGATTGAAGCGTGACAAGGCCGCATTTGATTGTCCAGAACATGTCACTTGCACATGTGGCACGGTTTCATTGGCCTTTTTATTTGACTTGCCATACCTTGTCATTTTGACACGTGGCATGATCCTATTGGCTCTTCCGTTTGATTTGACGTGCCATATCATTTGACTTGATACATCAAACTGGGCCTCTAGGATTATGACATATTGGGCCTAATGAAGTGAGCTCATCATTTGTAGCCCAACTAAATAGGTTAGCCCAGTCAATATCTATTAGACTTAAGTAATTAATCCAATTATATTAGCTCATTATATATATCTGGACCAAAATATAATTGAGATCAAATCCAAATTTCATATGGATTTAAATTCAATAAAATTTTAATTGTCTACAGAATTGTTTGGCCAAACTTTTAAAAGAAAAAAATATATACTTTTGAGTAGAAGCAGAAACAGTTTTGGAAAAGCAGAAAAAAGTAGTTCTCCGCAAAAGCACTTTTTAAAAAAGCGATTCTGAGAAAAATATGCTTAAAAATACTTTTTAAAAACTTGGCCAAACACTAATTGCTGCTCAGAAGTGCCTTTTCAATTAATTATCCAAACACTAACTGCTTCTCACCAAAAGTACTTTTGAAAAAAAGCATTTTTAAGAAAAAAATACTTCTCAAAATAAGTTGATTTTAGAATCTTGGTCAAACGGGCTATAAGGCCTATATTTAAGAATTGTATATCGGAATATGTGAAGTGAATAGCAATATTTCCTTAGTCCATGGGCAGAAGTGGTTTATCTTTCAAATATCAGAGATTAGTTGTTATGGTATGGAAAGCGAGCGCAAAATCAGCACGGGAAGAAAAGGATGTGCATGTGTAGGAAACAAGAGAGATTCGAGCCCGTTCGGCCATAAGAAAATTTTCACTTTTTTCGATTGTTTTTTTACTTTTTTCAATATCAGAGTGTTTGTCCATGAAAATTTTTTACTTGAAGTTGAATTTTGGAATTTTTCGGAAATTTTAAAAAGTCCAAATAATTGTTTTTCAAAATTCACTTCAAATCACTTACAAAAATTTCAAAAAACTCCAAATTATATTCATGTCCAAACACAAGTCTAAATTTTAAATACCAATTTTACTTTTCTTCGAAATTTTATAATTCTTATGTCCAAACGCCCACTTAACAATCTCCGTTTGAAGAGAGGGATATGTATTGTTTTGCATCGGTCTGTTTGTATATTGCGAAGAGTTGTGTTGTTTGGTGGTGAAATTTTAGGTTTGTGTAACGATCCGATCGGTCGTTCTGAGCATTTGCACTTCGCTCGGTAGTTTACGAGCATGAGTAGCTCTGTATGATGTATTCTGACTTATGTGAATCGTCGGTTTTGGTTTTCAAGTCATTCGGAATTGATTTGGAAGAAAGATTCTCAACTAAGAAGCCTTAAATTGGAAGAGTTGTCCAAGTTTGACTTTTTAGTATTTGACCTCAGATTGGAGTTTTGATGGTTCCGTTAGCTCCGTTGGGTGATTTTGAACTTAGGAGCACGTCCAGATTGTGATTTGGAGGTCCGTAGTTGAATTTGGCTTGAAATGGCAAAAAGTTGGATTTTTGGAAAGTTTGACCGGGAGTGGACTCTTTGATATCGGATTCGGATTGTGGTTCCAGGAATTGGAATAGCTTCATTATGTCATTTGGAACTTGTGTGCAAAATTTGGGTTCATTCCGGGTTGATTTCCTATGTTTCGGTACGAGTTATGGAAGTTGAAAGTTCAAAGCTCATTTAAGTTTGATTTGAGGTGCGATTCGTCGTTTCAATGTTGTTATGCATGATTTGAGGCCTCGAGTAGGTTCGCATTGTGTTATTGGACTTGTTTGTTTATTTGGACGTGGTCTCGAGTGGGAGGTTCGGGTCACTTTCGTTTCATAGTGCACTGTTGAAGGCTGCTGGTTCTGCTGTGATCGCACCTGGGCTGGTTTTGCGCAGGTGTGATGGCCGCGGAAGTGACAAATAAGTCGCAGAGGCGAGGTGGGTGCTGGATGAGGAAGACTGCAGAAGCGGAGATTTGGGCGCATATGCGGATGCGCAGGTGCGAAGTGATGAAGAGCAGGAGCGAGGCATTTCGCAGGTGCAAATGGTGGCTCTCACCTGCAATGTCGCAGAAGCGGATATTTTGTCCGAAGGTGCGAAGGTCGAGTTCTTAGCTGATTCCACAGAAGTGGAGGTTATGTCGCAAAAGCGATGCCGCAGAAACGGCTAATGTGCCGCAAGTGCGAAAATGCTGGCAGAACTATAAATCAAGGGTTTTAGTTCTTTCTTTATATTTTGAGATGTGGGACTCGGATTGAGGCGATTTTTGGAGGAATTTTCATCACAAGGATTGGGGTAAGTTTTCTACACTTGGTTTTGATCTTATTCCATGAATCTATCTTCATTTTTGGCAATTGGTTGATGAATTTTAAAGAGAAATTGGGAGTTTTAGCCTAAAGTTTTATAATGTGAATTTTTGAGTTTTGAACATCGATTCGAAGTCGGATTTGAGTGAAACTAGTATGGTTGGACTCGTAATTGAATGGATTGTCGGATTTTGTGAGTTTTGTCGGGTTTCGAGGCGCGGGCTCGGGTGTGATTTTTGGCTGGTTTTGGGTTTTGATTAAGGAGTCAATCTTTATCATTTGGAATTGTTTCCTTGGGATTTAGTTGATATATTTGAGTTGCTTTTGGCTAGTTTCGAGCCGTTTGGAGGTTGGTACGCGCGGAATGTCATTGCTAGAGCATCGCTTGGCTTGCTTGGTATTGGAATTGGCTTGCTCGAGGTAAGTAACACTTCTGAACTTGGTGCTGAGGGTATGAAACCCCAAATTGCATGTTATATGATTGGTGTTGAGGTGACGCACATGCTAGGTGACGGGCGTGTGGGCGTGCACCGTGTGAATTTTGACTCTGTTATTTCTGTGGTACTATATAGTTACCTGATCTTACCTGTAACCATGAAATTCTATGTAATTGAGCTATTGAGTTGCGACCCATGTTACAAACCATGTCTAGGCTACATGCTCATCCTGTTGGGGCCCGCTGAGGTCATTTCTGCTGTTGAGTTATCTGCTTTCATTGCTTTATATACTCAGTATTACACATTGATATGCATATCATATCTCAGTCTTTGTTACCATTTATTGGCATATCATATCATTATTTTGGGCTAGTTTCATCGCATTTTGAGCCCGAGAGACTGGAGAGATTGATGATTGAGTGAGGCCGAGGGCCTGAGTGTGAGTGATATAATGGGATCGGGATGCACGCCGCAACATGTTATATTGATTACATATATGGGATCGGGCTACACGCCGTAGTGGTTTTACTGATTTATGATAGTGCTTGGGCTGAAGGATCCCTCCCGGAGTATGCACACACTCCCAGTGAGCGCGATTGATTATGTTGAGGGATGAATCTTTCCTGGACATGGATCTTTTCGGAAGCATTTATATACCTAGGGATGGATCTTCCCCACGGGCTGAATTTGGCCCTACTCAGTACTGGGTGACTGTCGGTCAATTGATATATATATTTCGAGATGGATCTAGGCCGGATTGGCCATATACAGTACTGAGTGATTGGGCATGATGAGTGGAAAGTGTGAGACAGTGAGAGTGTAAGTACACGAGTTCATCTCTGAGATACATGGAATTGACATGCACACATGACATACAGGCATAAAGATATATTTTTCTCATGTTGTACGATATCACGTCATTTATGACTTCTCTCACATATTGATATATGGTCATAGAGAGGTATTTCACATTTGCTATCTGGAAAGAAAACGAAACATCTTTTTATTGTGGAAAGGATTTTTGGAATTGTTTTTACTTGTTCATACTTCTTTTATTACTTGCTTTGCGGTTCTATGAACTGTTGTTGGCTATTGGCATTGGATTCCGACCTTTGTCCTAGCTCGTCACTACGTTCAACCTAAGGTTAGGTTTGTTACTTATTGAGTACATGGGGTTGGTTGTACTTATACTACACTTGCGTGCAGATGTTGGCTACTAATGTTGCTGTGTTCGATGAGAGCTGGATTTGAAAATGTACATGCATTGCGGTTGTAGTTGCCTCTTGTTCATGGTAGCCTTAGATTTATAAAAGAAAATATGTTTAAGTACATTATGAACAGATGATGTATTTAATTTATACCAGCTTTGTAAATTCTAAATCTTAGAAGCTCATGATTTGTACTACCAGTCCTCGGGGAATGTATAAATTCAGATATATTATTTTACTTAATTGTCTTATTAAAGTTCATTGGAATTGGATAGTTGTTAATTGGATTACCTAGCGGGTTGGGTTAGGTTCCATCACGACTAGTTGGATTTTGGGTCGTGACAATTTGGTATCAGAGCTCTAGGATCATAGGTTCTACGAGTCACGAGCAAGTGTCTAGTAGAGTCTTGCGGATCAGTATGATGATGTCCATACCTATCTTCGAGAGGCTACAAGGCATTTAGGATAAACTTTCCATCTTTCTTTCCTTATCGTGCGGTATTTGTCATGACCCAAAATCCATTATAGGTCATGATGGCACCTAACGCCGTCGTCATGCAACCCAAGATTGCTTCATCAATTTATTTACTCATTTTAATACTTTGAAATCATAATTTCCATTACTTAAATAGTATGAAATAAAATTTATAGGGTAAAATGATAGTAATCATGTGAACTACCATACTAAACATCTAGTAGAAACCCCCAAAACTGGTGTCACAAGTGCATGAGCATTTTCTAAGGAGTACGACAATTATACAACATCTGTCCAGAATGTAAATAAGATAGGATAAAACAAATGGTACAATGGGGACTCGGTGGACTGCAATGCGTAGTCTGAAGTGCAACTCACATAAAGTCTCCTCGACTGGTACGCCTACGCACCAAGATGATCACCAAATGACCTGTCAAATCTTGCACATTTAGTGCAGAAGTGCAGCATTAGTACGTAAATCAATGCGTACCAATTAAGTATCTTGCCTATCCCCGGAGAAGTAGTGAGGTCGACATCGACACATACTAGAGGTCCCCAAATGGAGTAAATCTGTAGGTTACATAGTCTCCAAATGTTTTCTTTGATAGCATGAACTTCTAAATTTTGTATTCTACCTTAACAGCTCAGAAAATTCCAAGTGCTAATATCAGATAAATAAAGAATACCAATTTCGTGGTAAGAATCCAAAAATACCAAATTCTAGGTTTTCTACAAATATCCCACAATTTCTACAAATTTCCATGTTTAAATCCTTATAGAATCCATGTATTTAACTCACAATAAGTGGTAATAACTTATGGTGAAAACCTCCACTTAAAGCTCTCGAATGATCGCCCAACCAACAGAGAATGAAAGAAAATGGGCCAAAATCCCGTATAAAACCAAGCCCTCTACCCAGCGTTCCTCGCACCTGCGGTCAATTGACCGCTTCTGCGGCTCCGGAGGTGCGGCCAAAAATACCGCTTCTGCGCTCGTCCCTTTAGCCCTCCTGCCGTCGCATCTGCGGACCAAACCCTACTTCTGTGGAGTTGCACTTGCGACCAGGGATCCGCTTGCGGTCTCGCATGCGGCACCAGCCTCGCACCTGCGCCTCCAGCCCAACTCCCTTCTAGGCACTTCTGCAGTCCACTACCTCACTTCTGTGATGAAGTTCCCACAGAAGCGGTTGCACCAGCAACCAGAAAAACTCCCAGCATTTTCTAAGTCCGAAATTCGATCCGTTAACCATCCGCAATTCACCTGACCCCGGGTACCTTGACCAAATACTAACACACGCCCCAAATCACATTACAAACTTAGTCGAGACCTCAATCATGCCAAATATACTGAAACTACGATCGGCGATCGAATCCTCTTAACTNCAAGGCATTTATGATAAACTTTCCATCTTTCTTTCCTTATCGTGCGGTATTTGTCACGACCCAAAATCCATTATAGGTCATGATGGCACCTAACGCCGCCGTCAGGCAACCCAACATTGCTTCATCAATTTATTTACTCATTTTAATACTTTGAAATCATAATTTCCATTACTTAAATAGTATGAAATAAAATTTATAGGGTAAAATGATAGTAATCATGTGAACTACCGTACTAAACATCTAGTAGAAACCCCCAAAACTGGTGTCACAAGTGCATGAGCATTTTCTAAGGAGTACGACAATTATACAACATCTGTCCAGAATATAAATAAGATAGGATAAAACAAATGGTACAATGGGGACTCGGTGGACTGCAATGCGTAGTCTGAAGTGCAACTCACATAAAGTCTCCTCGACTGGTACGCCTACGCACCAAGATGATCACCAAATGACCTGTCAAATCTTGCACATTTAGTGCAGAAGTGCAGCATGAGTACGTAAATCAATGTGTACCAAATAAGTATCTTGCCTATCCCCGGAGAAGTAGTGAGGTCGACATCGACACATACTAGAGGTCCCCAAATGGAGTAAATCTGTAGGTTACATAGTCTCCAAATGTTTTCTTTGAAAGCATGAACTTCTAAATTTTGTATTCTACCTTAACAGCTCAGAAAATTCCAAGTGCTAATATCATAAATAAAGAATACCATAAAATGCCGGGCATTAGTGGAAGGTATATCTCGTGAATATTCGGAATACGAGCGATATAATGCATGATTCTGTCGAGTTCGTTCGGCTCGATCCAGAATAATGTGTACACTGCCGAGGAACGTGCGGTACGATCCATAGATGCATCTATATACTGTTGAGGCATTCGGCACGCTCCACAAGAAAAGGAAGGAAGTTTTCAAATCACGAGACACGTGCTTACAATATAGTACATGAGCACGAACATAATCTTTAAGGTATCTCAAATAACTAGTCAATAACTCAAGGTGATAAGGCTCGGCCTAGTATACACATAATTATTTCCAAATCAATTTCAGTTATAAGTTCAAGTAATTAAGCCAGCAGAATGAGTTCAAATAATTTAAATATAACATGATAGGGTCCTAAGTCTACCCGAACATAAACATGCTTTGGCTACATACGGACTCTAGTCACCTCGTGCGTACATAGCACACACAACTAGTATTAGACAACAATTACATCACTTAGGGGGTAGTTTCCCCCTCACAAGGTTAGACAGGAGACTTACCCCACTCCGAAGTTCCATAATCGGCTTCAACACCTCTCTAACTCTTCAATTCAAAGCCAAACAATCTGAAACTAGTCAAACATTGTGCATTTTAATCAGAATATACTCCAGTGTTTATAATTAATCAATTTATAACGATTCCCAACTCCGCTCGAAAAATCAATAAAGTCAGCCCTCGGTCCCACGTGTCCGGATTCGGAAATTTCTCGAAGATAAACTTTACCCATAACGTTACAAACCCAAATATATTATTTATTTCCAATTCCAAACCAATTTCGTGGTAAGAATCCAAAAATACCAAATTCTAGGTTTTCTACAAAAATCCCACAATTTCTACAAATTTCCATGTTTAAATCCTTATAGAATCCATGTATTTAACTCACAATAAGTGGTAATAACTTACCTTGCCATAAATGGTGAAAACCTCCACTTAAAGCTCTCCAATGATCGCCCAACCAACAGAGAATGAAAGAAAATGTGCCAAAATCCCATATAAAACCAAGCCCTCTACCCAGCGTTCCTCGCACCTGCGGTCAATTGACCGCTTCTGCGGCTCCGGAGGTGCGGCCAAAACTACCGCTTCTGCGCTCGTCCCTTTAGCCCTCCTGCCGTCGCATCTGCGGACCAAACCCTGCTTCTGTGGAGTTGCACTTGCGACCAGGGATCCGCTTGCGGTCTCGCATGCGGCACCAGCCTCGCACCTGCGCCTCCAGCCCAACTCCCTTCTAGCCACTTCTGCAGTCCACTACCTCACTTCTGTGATGAAGTTCCCACAGAAGCGGTTGCACCAGCAACCAGAAAAATCCCAGCATTTCCTTAAGTCCGAAATTCGATCCGTTAACCATCCGCAATTCACCTGACCCCGGGACCTTGACCAAATATAACAACACGCCCCAAATCACATTACAAACTTAGTCGAGACCTCAAATCACGCCAAATAATACTGAAACTACGAATCGGCGATCGAAATCCTTCTTTAACTTTCAAACTTTCCAACTTCGACGAACGCATCTGAATCATATTAAAATATTCCGGAATGACGCCAAACTTTGTGGACAAGTCATAAATCAAAATACGAACCTATTCCAAGGCTCAGATTCCCAAAAAAAAAATGATAGCATAAAAATCCACTTTAAGTCAATCTTAAGAAATTCTTAAACTTTTAAAATGTCAATCTTCAAAAATAAGCGCTGAAATATTCCCAGACCACCCGATACTCAATTTGAAAATACGCCCAAGTCCGAAATCATCATACAAACCTATTGGAACTTTCAAATCCCAATTCCGAGGTCGTTTACTCAAAAGTCAAACCTTAGTCAATCCTTCCACTTAAAGCTTCCGAAATTGGAATTTTCTTCCCAAATCAACTCCGAACTTTCCGAAATTCGATTTCGACCATACGTACAAGTCATAATACCTAAAGTGAACCTACTCGAGGACTCAAACCGCCGGACGACGTGCTAGAGCTCAATATGACCGATCGGGCCGTTACAATATTGATTCAGCTTGAAGCGTAACTCTTTGAATTCCTTCCACGCATTTGTATGTGCATGTGAGCGCTCGGTATCATCTGTGCATCGAACGGTTGTGATTCTGTGGATGCGGTGCGATATGTGATTTCTGTGTGTTGTTGATGGGCCAGTTTGGAGGACTTGAGACCGATTTTTGACTGTATCTTGAGCACGGGATTTCGATTGTGTGAGCACGTACTTTTGGACTTATAAGTACGGTAATGTCCTAGTTAGTGAAATTTGTGGCTCGATGAGTAGTTGGATGGCTATATGATGAGTAAGATGTGACTACGGGATGTGTTCAGATGGATTAAATATGATGAAAAGAGTTTGCTTGAGATGTAAAAAGGATTATCGGGTGCCCGATTTCTATCTTCATATGACGTATAGTCTAAAGTTATGAGTATACTGGAGGTTCTTTCATGTTGTTTAACTGTGGAACGAATTAGGTTCTCATGCCTTGTTGGAGAGTTCAGATTCAGGAAGATTAAGTGATTGCATAATAGTTGTGCCTGTGAAAGGGTATAAACAGATGTCAGTTTGAGGCTAAGAATGTGGGTTATAACCTACAAGGTAATCTACAGATGTGTGATTTTTATGATGTTGTGTGGAGGCTTTCTTTTCTACCAATGGGTTATATTTGTGCGATTGGATTTTGGATCGATTGTTATAGTTGACCTGATCGTCACGAGGATGAATGCGAGATTCGCAGATGATTTGAGGTATTAGATGGTTTGTGTTACATAAGCTTATGAAGGATTTAGTTTAATCTCACTGCGGTATTATGGATGTAATAATGTATGGGCATTCTGAGTTATCGAGTGGTTTGATCTATGGCTTTGAGCCAAGTGGGGGAGTCTGCTATTGACGATTTGGTTGCATGGTTGCGTATTGTATTGGTTTTGGTCTGAGGCATACTTGTGAATCAGTTATAACTTGCAAAGTTTGAGATCAAGGATGACTCATGTGAGGGGATTTCTAGATGCAGGGTGTATTACAATTTATGGGTATATGTGAACATGGAATTATTGAGTGGTTATTCGTGAGGGATGTAGTGCGCATGGAGTAGGAATTTACTTGATTGTTTAGAGGTTGGATTACATCTTTGGGTGTTATTATGCTGATGGGACACAGGTCATTCGGCCTGTTTGGGCTGTGCAATTGAGATTTGAGCAGAGTAGATTACTCTCGATAAGGTCCTCACGGATTCAACATTTATATGTAACAATCGAGGATTTTTCTGGATTTGTGCATGGCTAGGATCTGAGATTTACATTGGATGGTGTCAAGACTCACGATATTTATATAGATTCTACATTTAGTATCAGGGAGGTAAAGGAAACAGTTTTAGGTTCACATAAGGTCTCTTCAGATTGGGTGTCTCAATTGTGGTACTTTATGGTGCTAAGAGGGAAAACAACAGCTTATAGGCCTTCGAGCCGTGTGATTTTATTCTAGGATCTCGTTGGGTAAGCATTGGTTAAGGATCATGGTGTTTTGGCAAAGAGAAGTGTCACATTGAGGGTAATTTGGAAGGAACTCAGAGATATAGGGAAGTCTGGTAGTAGGTAGGATAAGCACGGTAATGGGTATGATCGATTCTTTGAGTACTTATGATGTGATGAGCTTCTACAGGTGTTTTGTGGCAATACTCTGTCGACGCCCCCTTTTTCCCAAGAAATCGGGTTTACGACATTTTTTTGGAAAAGATAACTCTATTCCCGTTTGGGAATTGGGTTTTGGAATTGAAGAGTCGCCACCTAATGATTATAGTGCATTAGGACACTTTAAAAGATTTTGAGATGAAGAACCAGAGTTTGGGTAAGGGCTAGAAATTATCTCGAGGGGAAGGTGTTAGGCACCCCTCAAGATCCACTAGTGTGGTTCCCGTCCATGTTACAATTGTGACTTTAAGTGCAAACAACAAGTAAACAAGCAAGAATTACAAATACGAGGGGGTTTTCATATAATAGTTGCAAATAATTTGAAATTAAACGAAGTTAAAGAGGCTGAAATTTGAGAAGAAAGTAGTTTTAAAATTCAGAATAAACGAGTGAAAAGAGGGAGAAGTTTTACATAATTGTTGGAAGTAGCAGTTAAAGAAGCTGAAATTTGAGAAAAAGCAGTTTTCGAAATAAACAAGTAAAAAGATAAAGGGGAGAGGGGGTCCTATGTTTATAAATAATATGGATCACCCCACACAACACCCGGTAACCGTTTATAAACGTGGTGTTATCGCGTGGTCATCATATCCATATCTACCCTTCCCACCCCATTAAGGTATTAAAGCGCGGAATGTCTCATTACTTATTGCATGCTAGTACCCGTCCAAATCCTATTAGTCCCGGAGGCATTTGGACTACTAGTCCTAAAGGGAGAGGGGTTTGGGGCCTTTTGAGAGTTTTTAAAGGACAAAATACTAAGGCGTCAATCAAAACACATAATACAAGTAAAGGGGAAAGCAAATAAGCAAGTAGGGCTCAAATAAACCTCCTAGAATCAGATAAAGCCATAGAGTTTAGCATGTCTTGCACATACTGGTTTGGTCTTAAATTAAATTAAAGCGATGAGCGGACTGGTTCAACACATATTTTTAGATAGGAAGTCTGCATTAGGCTTACTCGAATGCAGTTGTTTAAGACATGATCCAGTTGATTAGTTAACCCTTTTTTGTCTATGTGTTGGATAGAACTACTGATTTTAAAACACAAGCTGATTTTAAAAGAAAATTTCAGAGTAACAAAAAGTTTCAGAAAAGGGTACGTGGTTTAACAACTAAACGAGTTCCAGAATGCAGATCGGTTGGGAAATGTTTACCAGAGTTCATGCGAGTAGGTTTAGAAAGAAAAGTCGTTTGTTTTAGTAAAATCAACACTGTTTTGAATAAGTGAGACAATTTTTGGTTTCGAAATCCCTATAGGCATGCTTTCTATACGTGATACCTTTTTAAATACTAATGGAAGCCTTGTAAACCAAGATATCTACATATGCCATTTTATTATTAAACCTATCTGTTTGCCTAATGATGCTATTATATGCAGAGATGCAAACCCCTATAGGCATGGTATCTACATGCGTAGTTGCAGAATTCAGAAGTTAAATCCTATAGACATGCTTTCTACGTATGAAATTGCACAAATTAGAGACAAAATCCTATAGGCATATTTTCTACCCTTTGTGCATAAAAGTAACCCCTCCCTTTTTCACTAAATCCCCATGAGTTTATACAAATCATTACAGACCAGTAGAACAAGACTGAAATTAAAAGTACATCAGAAGCTATCGGCTACATCCGAGCAGCCTAATTCAGACTTAGTGTCTAATAATATGAGATAGAGCCACTTCCGAGATCAAGATTTCCAAAGCCTTCTCTTATCTAGGGTGTTTCAGAGATCCAAGGAGTTTCAGGAACCCCAAGCAGTGCTTACACCCAAGATATTAATCAGAATGAGTTATAGTGCAGTGTGGAAGAGTCAACCCTCAAGTGTCCAAGTTCAGAGGGAGCTCAGGGGTCCCAAGGCAAGGCTCACAAGAAAGGGGCAGAACTTAAGTTCTAAGAATGAGTGCAAGTGTAATAGGGAGGGGGAAGAATGCCAAGGCAGGCTGATGGTCATACCTAACCATGAGGCAGGCTGGCACACCCCTGACCAAGCCTGTTCAGCCAGCAAATAAGAGCACAGACCTATTGAAGGTCAGACTATGGTCTAGACAGTGATTAGGACACTGCCAGACCAAGGTCTTAAGCTCAAGATACATATAAAGGGGAAAGGGGAATGGGAATTGAAAGAGTTTAGGACACAGGGAGTCCAGTCCATATACATGAACAACAATGCCAAGTGTTGTCATGTTTCTGAACCATAACTCAACATACAAATGGGATTGGGGGATAGGGATTCATGTAGGAGCATAGCAAAGAGACAAAACAACTTGCAAAATTTACATTATGGAAGCAATAAACCCAATAAAGAATGAACTGAAGAATAAACACATAGGGGAGTGGCTGAAATTAAACAAAGGTAACATACCAGTTGCAGAAGAAGCAAGCAAAGAGAAGCAGGATACTTTCAAACCAAGCCACAATCAAAAGAACCTTAAGCTTATGAGTACAGAGAACTCGAATATTAAGTGATTGCATAATAGTTGTGCCTGTGAAAGGGTATAAACAGATGTCAGTTTGAGGCTAAGAATGTGGGTTATAACCTACAAGGTAATCTACAGATGTGTGATTTTTATGATGTTGTGTGGAGGCTTTCTTTTCTACCAATGGGTTATATTTGTGCGATTGGATTTTGGATCGATTGTTATAGTTGACCTGATCGTCACGAGGATGAATGCGAGATTCGCAGATGATTTGAGGTATTAGATGGTTTGTGTTACATAAGCTTATGAAGGATTTAGTTTAATCTCACTGCGGTATTATGGATGTAATAATGTATGGGCATTGTGAGTTATCGAGTGTTTTGATCTATGGCTTTGAGCCAAGTGGGGGAGTCATGCTATTGACAATTTGGTTGCATGGTTGCGTATTGTATTGGTTTTGGTCTGAGGCATACTTGTGAATCAGTTATAACTTGCAAAGGTTGAGATCGAGGATGACTCATGTGAGGGGATTTCTAGATGCAGGGTGTATTACAATTTATGGGTATATGTGAACATGGAATTATTGAGTGGTTATTCGTGAGGGATGTAGTGCGCATGGAGTAGGAATTTACTTGATTGTTTAGAGGGTGGATTACATCTTTGGGTGTTATTATGCTGATGGGACACAGGTCATTCGGCCTGTTTGGGCTGTGCAATTGAGATTTGAGCAGAGTAGATTACTCTTGATAAGGTCCTCACGGATTAAACATTTATATGTAGCAATCGAGGATTTTTCTGGATTTGTGCATGGCTAGGATCTGAGATTTACATTGGATGGTGTCAAGACTCGCGATATTTATATAGATTCTACATTTAGTATCAGGGAGGTAAAGGAAACAGTTTTAGGTTCACATAAGGTCTCTTCAGATTGGGTGTCTCAATTGTGGTACTTTATGGTGCTAAGAGGGAAAACAACAGCTTATAGGCCTTCGAGCCATGTGATTTTATTCTAGGATCTCGTTGGGTAAGCATTGGTTAAGGATCATGGTGTTTTGGCAAAGAGAAGTGTCACATTGAGGGTAATTTGGAAGGAACTCAGAGATATAGGGAAGTCTGGTAGTAGGTAGGATAAGCACGGTAATGGGTATGATCGATTCTTTGAGTACTTATGATGTGATGAGCTTCTACAGGTGTTTTGTGGCAATACTCTGTCGACGCCCCCTTTTTCCCAAGAAATCGGGTTTACGACATTTTTTTGGAAAAGATAACTCTATTCCCGTTTGGGAATTGGGTTTTGGAATTGAAGAGTCGCCACCTAATGATTATAGTGCATTAGGACACTTTAAAAGATTTCGAGATGAAGAACCAGAGTTTGGGTAAGGGCTAGAAATTATCTCGAGGGGAAGGTGTTAGGCACCCCTCAAGATCCACTAGTGTGGTTCCCGTCCATGTTACAATTGTGACTTTAAGTGCAAACAACAAGTAAACAAGCAAGAATTACAAATACGAGGGGGTTTTCATATAATAGTTGCAAATAATTTGAAATTAAACGATGTTAAAGAGGCTGAAATTTGAGAAGAAAGTAGTTTTAAAATTCAGAATAAACGAGTGAAAAGAGGGAGAAATTTTACATAATTGTTGGAAGTAGCAGTTAAAGAAGCTGAAATTTGAGAAAAAGCAGTTTTCGAAATAAACAAGTAAAAAGATAAAGGGGAGAGGGGGTCCTATGTTTATAAATAATATGGATCAACCCACACAACACCCGGTAACCGTTTATAAACGTGGTGTTATCGCGTGGTCATCATATCCATATCTACCCTTCCCACCCCATTAAGGTATTAAAGCGCGGAATGTCTCATTACTTATTGCATGCTAGTACCCGTCCAAATCCTATTAGTCCCGGAGGCATTTGGACTACTAGTCCTAAAGGGAGAGGGGTTTGGGGCCTTTTGATAGTTTTTAAAGGACAAAATACTAAGGCGTCAATCAAAACACATAATACAAGTAAAGGGGAAAGCAAATAAG
>NW_017672046.1:31572-35107 GCF_001879085.1 Nicotiana attenuata | reverse complement strand
AATACTATGACAAATGAATACTAGATAAGGCCGAAATACACTGTTCATCAGATGCATGAATGCTGCTGGGGCATTGATCAGCCCAGAAGACATAACAAGAAACTCATAGTGACCATATCTGGTTCTGAAAGCAGTCTTATGAATATCCGAATCCCTGATCTTCAACTGGTGATAACCCGAACGGAGATCAATTTTGGAAAACACCCTCGCTCCTTGAAGCTGGTCAAACAAATCATCTATGCGAGGTAGGGGATACTTGTTCTTAATTGTTACCTTGTTCAATTGCCTATAGTCGATGCACATTCTCATTGTGCCATCCTTCTTCTTCACAAACAGAACTGGTGCACCCCAAGGTGACACACTAGGCCGAATAAACCCCTTATCCAGGAGCTCCTGAAGCTGCTCCTTCAATTCTTTCAACTCCGCTGGTGCCATGCGATATGGTGGAATAGAAATGGGCTGAGTGCCCGGCACCAGGTCAATGCCAAAATCAATGTCCCTGTCCAGCGGCATACCCGACAGGTCTGCAGGAAACACATCGGGAAACTCCCTCACAACGGGAATCGACTCAATGCTAGGGTCTCAGCTCCTACATCTCTCACAAACGCCAAATAGGAAAGACAACCCTTCCCAACCATACGCTGGGCCTTCAAGAAAGAAATAACTCTGCTAGGAATATAGTCAGTCACACCACGCCACTCGATCCGCGGTACCCCGGCATAGCCAAAGTGACTGTCTTAGCATAACAGTCTAGAATAGCATGACACGGAGACAACCAGTCCATGCCCAGGATAACATCGAAGTCTACCATGCTCAATAGCAATAAATCAACTCGGGTCTCCAGACCCCCAATAGTCACCAAACAGGACCGAAATACGTGATCCAGAATAATAGTGTCGCCCACCGGGGTAGACACATGAATAGGTAAGGCAAGACACCCTCGGGTCGTACCCAAATGATGAGCAAAGTAGAAGACACATATGAATAGGTAGAACCGGGATCAAATAATACTGAGGCGTCTCTGTGACAGACTGAAATAGTACCTGTAATGACCGCGTCTGAAGCAATGGCATCTGTCCTGCCCGGCATAGCGTAGAGTGCTCAACTGCACCTGAGTACGCAACTCTCGCTGAACAGCCTGCCAAAACTGAGAGGTGAACTGAGTGCCCCGATCTGATATGATAGAAATTGGGACACCATCGAACTATCTCCCGAATATAGATCCCTGCCAGCCGCTTTGAAGAATAAGTAGTACAAATCGGAATGAAGTGCGCGGACTTGGTCAGCCTGTCTACAATCACCCAAATAGCATCAAATTTCTTCAGAGTTCGTGGAAGTCCGGTAACAAAATCCATAGTGATCCTCTACCACTTCCACTCAGGAATAACCATCTGCTTATGTAAGCCACCCGGTCTCTGATGCTCATATTTCACTTGCTGACAATTAAAACAATGGAATACCGCGAGCTATGGGCCTCCTCCAATATCAACTCCCGAAGACCATCCACGTTGGGCACGCCAATCCGGCCCTGCATCCTCAACACACCATCATCTCCAATGGTCACATCCCTGGCATCATCATGCTGAACCCTGTCCTTAAGGACAAGCAAATGCGGATCATCATACTGACACTCCCTGATGCGATCATACAAGGAAGACCGAGAAACCACACAAGCCAACACTCGACTGGGCTCTGAAATATCTAATCTCACAAATCGGTTGGCCAAGGCCTGAACATCAACTGCAAATGGCCTCTCCTCAACTGGAATGTATGCCAAGCTCCCCATACTCACCGACTTCCGGCTCAAAGCATCGGCCACTACATTGGCCTTCCCCGGGTGATACAGAATAGTAATGTCATAATCCTTAAGTAACTCCAACCATATACGCTGCCTCAAATTAAGATCCTTTTGCTTGAACAAGTGCTGAAGACTGCGATGATCAGTGAATACCTCACAGGATACGCCATACAAGTAATGCCTCCAAATCTTCAGTGCATGGACTATAGCCGCTAGCTCCAAATCATGGACGGGGTAGTCCTGTAATGACCGCGTCTGAAGCAATGGCATCTGTCCTGCCCGGCATAACGTAGAAACGAGCATGGCCACCGCCTGATCGATCTCCACCTCTGGGACGACCCCTAGCTGCCTGATCTCCACCCTTAGCTGACTGGGCGGGTGATGAAGTAACTGGAGCAGAAGTCGAGGGCTGACCCCTCTGTTGATGCTGTCTGCCACGAAGGTGAGGGCACTGCCTCCTAAAATAACCCAACTCTCCGCACTCCTAGCAGCTGCCCGGTACTGAAGATGGGGACTGATGAGAACCTCTCGCACCGAAGTGACTAGCAGATGCACTCGGCGCAGAAGAACCCTGAACTGATGGGACATGAGATGAACTCTAAGCTGGGAGGGCGCTAAGTGAAGTCTGGCCCTGCTGGGGCCCATGATAACCACGGCCTGAAGATCCCCCACGATACTCTGGACGAGCTGACTGAGTAGGCCTGAAAGAGCGACCTCTACTCTGCTGAAACTGACCTCTCAACGGAGCACCACTGTAACTGCCTGATCCACGAGGCCTCTTAGCCTCCCTCTCCTCTCGCTCTCTACGGCGAACTGACTCAATCTCACGAGCAATGTCTACCACCTCCTCAAACGTAGCACCCAGTACTCTCTCTCTAGTCATCAAAATACGGAGATGATAGTTAAGACCATCCACAAATCTCCTGATCCTCTCACGATCTGATGGAACCATCCAAGTAGCATGACGAGCCAGCTGGGAAAACCTCATCTCGTACTAAGTCACTGCCATATCTCCTTGTGTCAACCACTCAAACTGCCTACGCAACTCTTCCCTACGGGACTGAGGTATATACTTCTCCAGAAAAAGAGCTGAGAACTGCTGCCAAGTCAGAGGTGCTGCACCGGCAGGCCTACGCCTCTCAAAGTCCTCCCACCAAGTAAGAGCAGCCCCCGTGAACTGAAAAGTAGTAAATGCCACACCACTCGACTCGAGGATCCCTGCCGTACGGAGCATACGCTGGCATCTGTCAAGAAAACTCTGGGCATCCTCGCCCTCAGCACCACCGAATGTCGGAGGCTGGAGTCTACCAAACCTCTCGAGACGATGCTGCTCATCGTCTGCCATAGCTGGAACCACAAAACTCTGAGCTGGTGCAACCTGCTGAGCTGGAGGTGCCTCCGGTGTCTGCAGCCCCTGCACTCCCTGTACTCCCTGCGCAGGTGTGCGGGCATCGGGGGTCTGATTGCCTCCCCCTATCTGTGAAGTAGCTGCTGCTGCTGTGGTAGCTGAAACTGCATGAGCCAATCCAGTACAGACCGTCAAGATCTGTGCCAAAGTCTCCTGAAGATCCAAAATCACAATAGGCATAGCTGGTGCCTGAGCAGGTGCTGCTGGGGTCTCCACAGCTGGAACCTGATCTTGAGCTGGGGCAATTATCGGATTAACAGGTGCTGCCCCGGCTACTCTACCCCTGCCACGACCACGACCGCGTCCATGGCCTCTGGCGGCCTCAGTAG
>NW_017672046.1:7181-29141 GCF_001879085.1 Nicotiana attenuata | reverse complement strand
AATAATTAGCATAGCAAGCATTTAGTTCTCCAAATAAATGCACACAACATGGAGGTGTCCGTTTGGGTTTCAAGGAAACTCGGTGGACTTTGGACAAGGCTATCCTAATGAGTCATTATGTGGACAACATAACTGACTCGGCTAGGTTTGACCATGATGCATGGACAGTTTAAACGGAGTAAGGTTTCTCTTGGGGTATTAGACAGGTACCCTTGAGCGGACAACTCAAGAGGGAAAGGCACGGAACCGTCGACTGCACCGCTGATCGACTGGTTTTACCACAAATACGCCTTTGCCAAATTTAAGGGGTGATAGTATTGGAAGAGCGCAACTACTCATTATAAGCGTTGCTATGGTATTTTGTTTGGCACGAGTGGAATATGATGTTGAAGATGCAATCACAAGAATGAAACAGATTGTCATGTATTTTCACGTTCATACAATAAATGTTTACAATAATTGCTCCAAAATTACAACAGTATTGATGGAAAGCGGTAAATTAAAGAAAAAGAAACAAAAGAAACAAGTCAGTTTCAAATAAAGGCATTAAACAAAAGCAATAAAAGAAAACAATAAAGTCACATATAACATGAAATGGTAAAAGCCTAAAGAGTCCCCAGCAGAGTCGCCATGCTGTCGATGCCCCCTTTTTCCCAAGAAATTGGGTTTACGACATTTTTTTGGAAAAGACAACTCTATTCCCGTTTGGGAATTGGGTTTTGGAATTGAAGAGTCGCCACCTAATGATTATAGTGCATTAGGACACTTTAAAAGATTTTGAGATGAAGAACCAGAGTTTGGGTAAGGGCTAGAAATTATCTCGAGGGGAAGGTATTAGGCACCCCTCAAGATCCACTAGTGTGGTTCCCGGCCATGTTACAATTGTGACTTTAAGTGCAAACAACAAGTAAACAAGCAAGAATTACAAATACGAGGGGGTTTTCATATAATAGTTTCAAATAGTTTGAAATTAAATGAAGTTAAATAACTCTGCTAGGAATATAGTCAGTCACACCACGCCACTCGATCCGCGGTACCCCGACATAGCCAAAGTGACTGTCTTAGCGTAACAGTCTAGAATAGCATGACACGGAGACAACCAGTCCATGCCCAGGATAACATCGAAGTCTACCATGCTCAATAGCAATAAATCAACTCGGGTCTCCAGACCCCCAATAGTCACCAAACAGGACCGAAATACGTGATCCAGAATAATAGTGTCGCCCACCGGGGTAGACACATGAACAGGTAAGGCAAGACACCCTCGGTCGTACCCAAATGATGAGCAAAGTATGAAGACACATATGAATAGGTAGAACCGGGATCAAATAATACTGAGGCGTCTCTGTGACAGACTGAAATAATACCTGTAATGACCGCGTCTGAAGCAATGGCATCTGTCCTGCCCGGCATAACGTAGAAACGAGCATGGACACCGCCTGATCGATCTCCACCTCTGGGACGACCCCTGGCTGCCTGATCTCCACCCTTAGCTGACTGGGCGGGTGATGAAGTAACTGGAGCAGAAGTCGAGGGCTGACCCCTCTGTTGATGCTGTCTGCCACGAAGGTGAGGGCACTGCCTCCTAAAATAACCCAACTCTCCGCACTCCTAGCAGTTGCCCGGTACTGAAGATGGGGACTGAAGAGAACCTCTCGCACCGAAGTGACTAGCAGATGCACTCGGCGCAGAAGAACCCTGAACTGATGGGACATGAGATGAACTCTGAGCTGGGAGGGCGCTAAGTGAAGTCTGACCCTGCTGGGGCCCATGATGACCACGGCCTGACGATCCCCCATGATACTCTGGACGAGCTGACTGAGTAGGCCTGAAAGAGCGACCTCTACTCTGCTGAAACTGACCTCTCGACGGAGCACCACTGTAACTGCCTGATCCACGAGGCCTCTTAGCCTCCCTCTCCTCTCGCTCTCTACGGCGAACTGACTCAATCTCACGAGCAATGTCTACCACCTCCTCAAACGTAGCACCCAGTACTCTCTCTCTAGTCATCAAAATACGGAGATGATAGTTAAGACCATCCACAAATCTCCTGATCCTCTCACAATCTGATGGAACCATCCAAGTAGCATGACGAGCCAGCTGGGAAAACCTCATCTCGTACTGAGTCACTGCCATATCTCCTTGTGTCAACCACTCAAACTGCCTACGCAACTCTTCCCTACGGGACTGAGGTATATACTTCTCCAGAAAAAGAGCTGAGAACTGCTGCCAAGTCAGAGGTGCTGCACCGGCAGGCCTACGCCTCTCAAAGTCCTCCCACCAAGTAAGAGCAGCCCCCGTGAACTGAAAAGTAGTAAATGCCACACCACTCGACTCGAGGATCCCTGCCGTACGGAGCATACGCTGGCATCTGTCAAGAAAACTCTGGGCATCCTCGCCCTCAGCACCACCGAATGTCGGAGGCTGGAGTCTACAAAACCTCTCGAGACGACGCTGCTCATCGTCTGGCATAGCTGGAACCACAAAACTCTAAGCTGGTGCAACCAGTTGAGCTGGAGGTGCCTCCGGTGTCTGCAGCCCATGCACTCCCTGCACTCCCTGCGCAGGTGTGCGGGCATCGGGGGTCTGATTGCCTCCCCCTATCTGTGAAGTAGCTGCTGCTGCTGTGGTAGCTGAAACTGCATGAGCCAATCCAGTACAGACCCTCAAGATCTGTGCCAAAGTCTCCTGAAGACCCAAAATCACAATAGGCATAGCTGGTGCCTGAGCAGGTGCTGCTGGGGTCTCCACAGCTGGAACCTGATCCTGAGCTGGGGCAATTATCGGATTAACAGGTGCTGCCCCGGCTACTCTACCCCTGCCACGACCACGACCGCGTCCATGGCCTCTGGCGGCCTCAGTAGGTGGCACTAGTGGTCGTCCGTCACGTTCGGTAGCTCGTTTTCTCACCATCTGTGAGAGAATAGAATAATAAGGATTTAGTTCACAGTTCAACAAAATCGCACGACAAGAGTTTCAAGAATATGAAGTATTTCCTAAAGGTTCTGCAGCCTCTCGAGGATAAGTACAGACGTCTCCGTACCGATCCACGAGACTTTACTAAACCGGCTCATGACTCGTGCCTTTCGTGATTTCTTGCTGCTCAGTTATTATTTACCTTTATTACTCACTGAGTTGGATTACTCACTTTACTCACTGCAGCTCGCGTGCAGATGCAGGTATTGGTTTACCCGATAGCGGGTTTGAGCTGGTTGAGGATTTGCCATCGTAGCTGAGCGAGGTGACCGCCAGCGTTCGCAGCACCGGATTTTCCTCCTTTTGATTCCAGATTTTATTCTATGCATTACAGGCTTTGTAGTTGTATCAAAAATCCTTCTAAAAGCTCGTGACTTGTGATACCCCGATTTCGGGCTGAGTCGGGATGGGTTCCTTGTTTTATCACGTTTATTCCGCACTATGATTTTATTATCTATGATTCATACTTATTCATGCTAAGTAACTGTTAAAAGAGGCGTTGTTGTTCTATTGGCTGGCCTTGTCTTCACGAGAGGCGCCATCACGACCGGGTTTGGGAAATTGGGTCGTGACAAGTTGGTATCAGAGCCTAGGTTACTTGGTCTCGTGATCATGAGCCGGTTTAGTAGAGTCTCGTGGATCGGTACGGAGACGTCTGTACTTATCCTCGAGAGGCTGCAGAACCTTTAGGAAAACTTCACATTCTTGAATTCTTATCGTGCGTTCTTGATTCAGCTTGAAAAGAAACTTTTGAAATTCACTCCACGTGTTCGTACGCGCGCGTGAGCGCTCAATATCAGATGTGCCTAAATAGCTTGTGATTCCCCGATCAAGGGGCGAGATGTAATCTTCGAGAGTTTGATGTTGGGCCAGTCTGGAGGACTTGAGGCCGGATCTTTGCCGTGGCTTGAGCACCGAGGTGCTGATTGTGTGAGCAAGTGTTTTGAACTTATATGTTCGGTATTATCCCTATTAGCCGGAATGGCGGTTGGATATCTATTTGATGAGTATGTTAGTACTGCGAGATGTATCTGTATGACTTGGTAGTGACGAAGAAGTCTGTTGGATAATAGATGAACGGATAAGTGTTCGATTCCTATTGTGATTTGTGTGTAGCCCAAATTATAGGCGCGTGAAGAATATTTTCGTGTCTCCTAGTTGGAAAGTAAAGTGCAATACGTGTGGCGGTATGAGTTCAGACTTAGGAAGACTAATGACTGGGTAACGTATATGATAGTGGAAGGTATGCTGAAGTACTAAATTGAGGCGAAGCAGGTGGGTTATCTCCTGCGGAGTGTTCTTAAGTGGTATGATCCTTATGTGTATGTTAGAAGATCTCATGTGTAATTGAAGGGTACGTGTTGAAATTCAACAATTCGGGTCGCTTAAGAGAGTGGGCTCAACTGATGTGGGGGTAAATACGAGATTTGTAGAGGATTACAGTACCAGATGATCTGTGTTTTCACAAACTAGTAGATGATTTGAGTTTAATCTCACTATGAAATGGTGGCATCATTAGAGTAGAAACATTATGAGTTATTGAGTGTGTCATTGAGCATAGTTTGCTATATGCTATTTTTGTATGCCTTACTTCCTATTTTCTAAGGAGAGCACGTATTAGTGCGTGAGCTAGGCAGTTCCTTCCAGAGTTCGTCTTCCTTTTTGTACTGCGATTTAATCGGTCATACGAGACTTTTGATTATGTACGGGGTGGCTTATTGCCTAAGTGGTTCGTACTGGATGAGGTCACGCATTGGGACGAAGTTATGTGGAGGTATGATACTGCAAACAGATTCGTGTGTTCTGTCTCTATGATTGGAGGCGGGTTCTCAGTTTTGTGTTGTGGTGGTACTGGAGAGCTAGAAGTACAGCTCTTTCATTTGAGTCATTTTCAGGAATTGAGTAGGTTCGGACTGTTCCTTATTGGTGTGCGTATTGTGCGAGTTGTGGCTTAGTCCTGTACAAATGTGTAATGTCACCAGAGTAGGGTGTTGATTAGATGAGATTGTTGGGATCTTTAATGAGTACGAGCAAATTCGATTTCAGTATGTTAGAAGGATAATATCGAGCTTTAATTTAGAAATTTGATGTAGTATTTGCCAAAGGAGAAGTGGTTTCATGAATGGTTGATCTGAGAAATGGTTACGGTTTATTGAGTGTCTCATTTATCGTTGGCAGTATATGAAAGTGTTGGAATAAGACTTTAGTTGTTAAGAGGTTTTCTACCGGTATTCGGGTGTTGTGGGCAACTGCTGATAGAAGTTATCGTTTCGAGTGTTTGGGTTATGTAGTATATCATATGATTGCACCTGAGGTTGCAGGTATGGGTTGTTACAGCTGGTTCGGGCATATTCTGAGTATAGATGTGAGGTTCTGATCTTGTGTATGATTTCGGAAAGTGCAATGTGGTTCAATGGTATATGGATTAGAAGGACTGTGAAATTTCAGCTGTGTTGTGTTATCGGACCTATGCGAGATAGGGTGACGTGGGATCACCCTGGTTATATGCACGGTAAAGTTATTCAGCTATAGGTTGGCTTCTAGAACAACTCTGGGTACGCTCGAGGACGAGCGTTTGTTTAAGTTGGGGAGGATGTGACGACCCGACCTGTCGTCTCATGAGTTACCGCCCCGTTTTCCCCATTTTCTATTTCTTTATGCTTCATTATCAGTGTTGGGTGTGAACGAGTTGAATTGGGTTGATTTTTGGAAGGAAATGAGACACTTAGTCTCTTTAAGGAAGGCTTGTTTTGGAAAAATTAACCGAATGTTGAATATTGAGTTAGAGGGCTCGGATGTGATTTCCGGTGATTCGGTTAGCTTCGGGGGATGATTTGTGACTTAGGAGTGTGATCGGAATTGATTTTGGAGGTCCGGTGTAGAATTAGGCGTGAATTGGCTAAGTTAGTATTTTGGCGAATTCCGGTTGATGGGTGAGATTTTGATCCGAGGGTATTCGTTATGTGATTTGTGATGTGTATGCAAAATTTCAGGTCATTCGGACGTCGTTTGGTCGGGTTTGTGATCGAAAGTGCATTTCGGAGGTTTTGAGAAACTTAGGCTTGAATTCGATGAGTTTCGAGTAATTTGATGTTATTTGAGGTGTTTTGACGATTGGAGCACGTTTGGATAATGTTTTAAGACATGTAGGTGCTTTTGGTTGAGGTCTCGGGGGCCTTGGGGTGATTTTGGATGGTTAACGGGAAGTTTGGAGTTATAAAATGCAGCAGAAAAATTGCAGGGTATTTTTGTTCTATGCGATCGCACAGGGTGTCATGCGATCGCATAGAAGGAATTTGAGGGGTTGTTTGGTTGTTCAATGCGATCGCGGAGTGTGGCTTGCGATCGCACAGAGTAAAGGCATTGTGCTATGCGATCGCAGGGAGGTCTATGCGATCACATAGGGTTAAAAATTGGGGGCAGAAATTTGTTCTATGCGATCGCAGGGGCTTGATTGCGATCGCATAGAGTTAGCTACAGTGACCTGGGCAGAATGTTTTAAAACATTTCATCCGCAATTTTGGGGCTCATTCACTCCATTATTGGTCTTTTTGAGAGCTTTTTGAAGGAAAATGAAGAGGGATTCAAGGAGAATCGATTGGAGGTAAGATTTTTGAACTTAAAACTCGTTCTTATTGTGAAATCCATCTAGAAATTTATGAAAATTAAGCCAAAAGTGGAAGAACTAGGGCTTGAGTGTTGGGATTTTTAAATTGGAATTTGAAGGGCCATTTGAGGTTGGATTTGGGAGTTCTTGGTATGTATGAACTCGTGGCGAGATGGGGAATTCATTGATGTGAATTTTATAATTTTTCGAGAAGTGGGCCCGGGGCTCGGGTTTTGCTAGTTTCGAGATTTTTGTTATTTTTCGATTGTTTTCGATTGGGTATTGTTCTCTTAGCATATTGTGATGTATTCGCTCTGATTTTGGATAGATTCGACGCGCGTGGAGGCTGACTTGAGGGGCAAAGGCGGCGCGAGCTAGAGATTTCACCGGTTCGAGGTGAGTAATGATTGTAAATGATAGTCTGAGGGTTTGAAACCCCGGATTTGCACATCATAGTGTTGTATTGAGGTGACTTGCACGCCGGATAGCGAGAGTGGGGTAGAGCACCGTTGGGGATTGTGACTTGGTCCGTCCCGATTGATGAAATTACTACGTATTTGACTGAAACTACTTGTTATCATCATAAATTGGGCTGATTGCCATGTTTGGGCTTCGTGCCAACTATGTGAATCCTTCAGGGATTGATATCACTGTTTTCGCATTACTTTGCATATTATTTGATCTCGGTCCAGGGTTTTAATACTGTTTTGCAAACTCAGCCATTTTTCTAAGATTTGAAAATTTAAACAATATTTTATTGACGTTTTGAGCTGAGAACCATTATTTTGATATTGCCCAAGTGGCTTATGTGCATTTCTGGACTGAGCATTGATCGGGCTGCGGGCCGCAGCAGTGTTATAGTGATTTTTGGATATATGGATGGCTCGGGCTGCGCGCCGCAGCAGTATTGTATTGATATTGAGGCCGAGGGCCGGGTTGGTGCCACGAGATGGCTTGATTATTCGGAGTCTGTACACACCCCCAGTGAGCGCCGTTGACGTTAAATATGGATGGCTCGGGCTGCACGCTGCAACGGTCATATGCATTGCATTGCACTCATGCATTGGTTCCTATTTGTATTACGTGCATGACATTCAGTACTCGCATTTCATTGGCTTCTATGCTACTTCTTGCACTGCTTACCTGATACCCTGGTGTTATTTGTTGATGGAGTGCTGTGCCCGAGGGGCTGACTTATGTGCTGACTTGCACTATCTGTTTCGCATTCATTTGCTTAACTGTTGAAAAAGACATTTTCAAAAGAGGTTTTAACTGAGTCCAGATAGATTTTCTAAAGGATTTAACGGTTTTACTGTTTTCTCAAAGGGTAGCACTGTTCTATATAGCATGATGGAGTGCCTTTCGTGATTTCTTGCTGCTCAGTTATTATTTATCTTTATTACTCACTGAGTTGGAGTACTCACTTTACTCCCTGCACCTCACGTGCAGATGCAGGTATTGGTTTACCCGGTAGCGGGTTTGAGCTGGTTGAGGATTTGCCATCGTAGCTGAGCGAGGTGACCGCCAGCGTTCGCGGCACCGGATTTTCCTCCTTTTGATTCCAGATTTTATTCTATGTATTACAGGCTTTGTAGTTGTATCAAAAATCCTTCTAGATGCTCGTGACTTGTGACACCCCGATTTCGGGCTGAGTCGGGATGGGTTCCTTGTTTTATCACGTTTATTCCACACTATGATTTTATTATCTATGATTCATACTTATTCATGCTAAGTAACTGTTAAAAGAGGCGTTGTTGTTCTGTTGGCTGGCCTTGTCTTCACGAGAGGCGCCATCACGACCGGGTTTGGGAAATTGGGTCGTGACATTCGTTGTCATGAACAGGTGCATTTTGCGAGTTTGACATGTTTAATCCTGAGAATCAAAAATCCTTGACAAGAAAAAGTGTAAAAATAACGTGTGTTATGAGAACATGTACTAAAATAATCACTACTATCTTTAGCCCCATGGTGGGCTTCAAACTGTTTATCTCGAAAATATGAGTAATAATTAAATTTGATTTGTGGTTTTAAGGATATGTGATTTAGTTCAATACCAATTAATAATCAAGACATGAAGTGTAAATGAAAGAAACGAATGAATCCAACCAGTGTTACGAAGTAGTGTCGACCTCGAGCTTAGTGACCTCGAGATGATCCAAGAGCAATAAAGTAAGAAAAATAAAGTTAAAGGAGAATTCTGATGTACAGTGAGCGAAAAGTAGAGAGTATATTCTTTGGCAATGATTAGATGATCATTACAAATGATTGGGGTCCCCTTTATATAATAGGGGTCCCTAAACAAGGTACATTTTCATTTACAGTAAGAAATCTTATTGGGACAGTTGTCTAACCGCCTAGTACGGAATCGTACAATTCTATTCCGGATTTGCGCCATAATTTTGGGGATGTGGCAGGAATCTCGCTCATTCTGTTACAAATCCATAACGGCATTATTTTGGGGTCGAGCATACTCGGCTTCGGTATTCATCGTGCTTCAATCTTCGTGCATTGCACTCTGTCTTCGAGCTCGAGTATGGTCCGTCGAGCTCGAACTTGATCTTACCTTAACTCGGGCCTCAGGTGACCCCTCGAGCCTGAGAAATCGGGCATACCCGATTTCGACCGTATACAACTCCTTTAAAGAGAAATTTGTGAGAAGAATTAACTAAGGAAGGAGTTAGTTAATTAAAAGAAGAAATACGTACTACTCCTTTCGGTCCACTATAAGTGATTTTTTGGCTGTTTTCAAACAGATTAATAAATCCACCTCTTAACATTAGTTAGCAATAAAATTAACTATATTAACCTTTACTATCTCTTCACATAAACACTCCTAGCACATACTTCAACACTATTTACTCCAAGGGTAATGTAGGAAAAAAATAATTAATTCATTCTTGAAATCTAAAAAAATCACTTATTTTCAACCATACAAAAAGTCAAAAAATCCTTTATTGTGGACTGGAAGGAGTAATTATAATGGACATAAGGTTAAAAATTAATACAACCTTCTTTTTAATTTGTTTGAACCTCGGAGTATGAGAGTCAAATGTAAAACATTTTACACAATCTAATGAACTACTCAATTTCTAATGCTAAAAACGTAGCATAGTCTACACTCTATATCAACAAATCAAATAAACATTTTAAGACATTATTGTCGAAATTTGTGGCTAAATAAATAGAAGTCTATGGGCGAAAAACTTCACGTAGTTGACCTGGTCAACGGTTATAAAAGCCTTCGAAGGCTGCTATAATATTGACATCACAACATATCAGAAGGTCGAGGTCGTATAAAGAAGGCAGATCGTCATCAAGGTCGAGGTAGCTTAATAGAAGACGAGGACGAGCATCCGTCATCTACGTGCAGTAACAGATATTTTAAAGATTTAGATTCCCTAGAGAATGTCATAGCAAATATTCCCCTTTGTTGTGCTATCTAGGGTTTTAAGGCCCATGTACCCTTATAAATAGGAAGAGATGTAGTTTTAGAATGGGAATTTGAAGATTTTTGTAAAGAACAATAGTGACTCTCTCTGAAGATTCTCTCTTTATTGAATACATACAAAGTTTGACTTTACACCTCTTTTTCTATCTTTCTCTTCCGATCCAAGAAGAATTTAAATATTCAAGTGCTTATCATTATCTATCACTGTTAGAAGAATCAGAGGAAAATCTCACCCTTGTTGGGTGAATCTTGTTCCGTTATTTACTTAAATGCTATTTATTGTTATCAATTGCTGTCTTTCACATTCTTCAATTATTATTGCTCCATTATTACTCTAAGATATTACTATCTAACGGCATACACTTGGTACTCTTCATAAACACGGTAGATCTGTCATTTGGGTATTAATATTGATTTAGATTAACTTTTTCCTCTATAAATCTAATAGTATAAAAATTTAGATCTAGATTTTGGGTCATATAGTTTGGCGTCATCTGTAGGGATTTTCTTAGTCAAACTTTTAGTTTTCATCCAGATCTACAACTTTCGTGACTTATTAACTTAACGTGCAATAGAGTTACCTTTTCTCTTTGTATACAAGGATTTGATGGCAGGTAACCAAGGAAACTGAACAAAAGCAACGGAAAACGTCCCACTCAACCTTATGAGTGCCATCGATAAAGGGTATGACACCCAAGATAAGGAGGTAGCCCCCACGGTGTCCCCCAGATTAGGGAAGTCGCCTGCAACCTTCTGCAGCACAACCAAATGGAACAGAAAGAGGGCTTCCACGACCACGGGAGAGGGGGCGCTACCCGCTATGAAAAAGCTCCTTGAAGCTCGACTAACCGACACCCTGGCCAGCATAATAAGCAAGCCAACCCCATGTACGATCATGGAAACCACAAGGATCCATGCAGCTCAGCATAGGGACGAACGAGATGACCAACCAAATCCTCCTACTTCAGGTAACACTCATACAATTGTTGAAAGTGCAGGTGACATTGTCCTTGCCGTTGTGTAAGAAGAATGGAGGAAATGGAAAACGAGAATAAGGCGATCAAAGAAAAGTTAAAGGAGCACCAAGAATGAGTAGAAAAAATACCAGGTGCTCCAAAATTGTTACCAAAAAAAGACTCCAGCAGGTTCGTGGAACAGCCAGACATGGAGGAAGCGGCCCATGCTATACCAAAAACTTTCAAGATGCCTCCGTACCTCCGAATCTCTAACGAAATAACTGATCTCAAGGACTATGTAACCCACTATGTCACTGTCGTAAAAGGCAACAACCTCACTAAAGAGCAGGTGTCCTCCATCTTATTGAAAAAATTTGGTGAAACCCTCACATGAGAGATGTTGACATGGTATTCACAGCTGCCAGCCTATTTCATAAAAATATTCGAAGAAATGGCAGACAGGTTCGTGACGGCACATGTTGGTGCCAAGAAAGCTAAAACGAGGGTGAATGATATCTTCACCATCAGACAATCCCTAGGGGAGGGACTGAGGGACTTCCTCGCCCGATTCAACATGGTGAGAATGACTTTACCAAATATCTCCGAAGGAATGACTATGGCAACCTTTCAAAATGGGCTAAACAGAGAAGTTTCAAAGGCGACCAGGAAGCTACTGAGCCAATTGATGAAGTATCCACCGGCTACTTGGCATGAGATCCACTATTCCTACTATACTAAGGTCAAGGCAGATGACGAAGACCTCAACGGACCAACCTGAGACTCACCTCAATACAATTCGAACTCAAGAGGGAAGACATGGACAATGTGAGGAGAGACCCTCCGGTATTGGGACTAGGCAGAGAGCGACATAAACCCTACATCAGGGCACCCGTCCCAAACTTCCACCACAAAGATGGCCCCTCTAGGCCAAGATCAAATATTCACATAAACAATTGAGGTATTCCCCTTACTATTTGCTCATAATTTTTGCGTATCACCTACAAAGGTGGTCTACGTACTTGAGAAGCTCGGAACAAAAGTGAAGTGGCCACCAAAGATGAGGTCCGACCCAAGCACCAGGAAGTTTGACGCCTTTTGCAAGTTCCACCAAGAACGTGGACACAAAACGGAAGATTTCCACACTCTGAGATTAGAAGTAGCAAACCTGCTGCAGTAAGGACACCTCAAAAATTGCCTTCGCCAGCTTGCATCATCAACATGATTATTGGTGATAGCGATGATGCCTCCATCAACGGTATCAAGTTCAATGTCACTCACAAACTCAAGAGATCAATCACCACGAACGCTACGACAGCCTCGAAGAAAGTATCATCTTTGATGAGTCAGATGCTGAAGCCTTGACTTTCCCTCACAATGATGCACTTATCATTACTTTATGAATTCTTGATACTGATGTTAGGAGAATTATGGTAGATGACGGAAGCGGAGCTTGCAACACCATCCTCGAGTCCTCATACAGATATGACTTGAGGATAAGATAGTGACACACTACATTACACTAACCGATTTTAACAATGTCGTTGAACGGGCTTCGGGTGAGATCATACTCCCCGTCCTCGCAGGTGAGATGACACCGAAGACCACATTCCATATCATGGATCAGGACATCGCTTACAACGCCATCGTAGGATGACCATGGATACATCCCATGAGGGTTGTCCCCTCCAGCTTGTACCAAGTGATCAAATTTCTGGTGCTCTGGGGAATATTTAGCATATAAGAGGAACAACGCACATCTCGAGAATCCTATCGGATCGCACTAGACGATACGAAAACCCAACAAAAGAAAGAGAAGGAAAAGGAAGCATAGCAATCAGCAGGATCGAGGTCCCTGCAGGTTGAAGCCAAAGATACCATTATGGACCCGAAATAGTCTAAGCTGCAGGAACGACCATAGAGGACCTTGATCCCATCCAGCTAGACCACTACGATCCCATCAAAGAAGGCTACATCGGCTGCAGACTCCAAAACCCAGGTAAATACAGTCAATTCTTGACAGCTAACGCATATTTGTTTGCCTTGAGCCATGTACATATGCCCGACATCCCCAAAGAGATAGCCACGTACAAGCTAAATGTCGACCCCTACTACCCCCGGTAAGGTAGGTCCGAAAAATTTTTAATCCCACCATCAACGAGGCCGTCCACGAGGAGGTGAAAAATTTATTGGCCAACGACTCTATTAGGGAGTCGAAGTACCCCCAAGTGGATTGCCAACGTGGTAATGGTAAAAAAGAAGAACGGGAAATAGAGGATGTGTGTGGACTTCACCAATTTGAACAAAGCCTGCCCAAAGGATTCATTCCCATTTCCACCATCGACCAGCTTATCAACGAGATAACAGGACATGAGTTGCTAAGTTTTCTGGATGCTTACTCAAGCTACTATCAGATACTCATGAAGAAAGATGACCAAGAAAAAACTACGTTCATCACTCATAAAGGAACATACTGCTACAAGGTCATGCCATTCGTGTTGAAGAACGCGGGAGCTACCTATCAAAGGCTGGTCATGAAGATGTTCGAAAACACCTTCAGCAAAACCATGGAGGCATACATCGACAACATTTTGGTTAAATCCTTGAAGGCCGAGGATCAAATTGACCATTTAAAGGAAATATTCGAAATGTTGAGGACGTATGGGATGAAACTGAACCCAAGAAATGCGCGTTCGGCATAACTTCAGGTAACTTTCTAGGCTTCTTAGTATCACATCGCGGAATCGAGGTCAACCCGGATCAAATTAAGGCCATCAACGGGATATCATAACATCTAACTATTAAGAAAAAAGTCCAGAGACTGACGGGTCGAATTGTCGCCTATCCAGATTCATCTCGAGGTTATCTGATAGGTGCCACAGGTTCTTCAACATACTCAAAAAGGATAACAGCCTCAAATGGGCACCTGAATGCATACAAGTGTTGAAGGAACTCATGGAATAACTGCTATCGCCACCCTTGCTCTCAAAGCTCGAGCCTGGGGAATGTCTCCTTGTCTACCTTGCTATTTCAGAAGTAGCGGTAAGTGCAGTCCTAGTTCGAAAAGACAAAGGTACATAATCTCCAATTTATTACGTCAGTAAAACACTTATCGACTCCGAGATAAAGTACCCTCACCTCGAGAAGCTAGCCTTGGCCCTTGTCGTAGCTTCACAAAAGCTCAGGGTAGTATTTCCAGTGCCACCCAATCTCGGTCGTCACCACATTTTCTTTGGGAAGCATATTGCACAAACCCGAGCTGTCGGGGAGGCAATCAAATTAAGTGAGCACGACATCACTTATCTGCCTCGCACAATAATAAAATCACAAGTGCTCGCCGACTTTGTCACGGACTTTAGTGCCAAAGTGATGCCCGAGATTGAGAATGAAGCTACTCAAGCTTCTTACCTAACACGGGACCTCTAGGTCCTTTACACTGACGACGCGTCCAACGCCTGCGGGTTCAGACTTGGACTCGTACTCGAAGTCCCCATCGGCAAGGTCGTTCACCAATCTATAAGATGCCCAGATATGACAAACAACGAGGCCGAGTATGAGGCCGTAATTGCAGGATTGAGACTAGCACTTGAATATGGGGCAAGATGTTTAAAGATACACTGCAATTCTCAGCTCGTCGTCAACCAAGTTACCAGGACTTTCCGGATCAAAGAGCAAAGGTACCAGACCGAGATATGCAAATTCCTACCCAAATTCGATAAATGCCAATTCGACCAAATTCCACGAACTCAGAACGTTAAGGCTGACGGCCTCACCAAATTGGCCGCCACAACAAAAAATATAGCCCCTAGAGATAGGAACGTAGTGCATATCTTCAGATCGGCACTAGACCACATCAAGGTAAAATCTGTAAGTCTAATCTGGGACTGGCACAACTGTATTATAAATAATTTGCAGGATGGTACCCTTTCAAACGATAATAAGGAAGCCTATAAGATGAGAATGCAAGCCACTAGGTACAATCTCCTTTACAAAAACTTGTATAAGAGAACATATGACCCCTTAGAAAAATGTTTGGGCCCCAATCGAACCCAACACGTTCTCAAGGAAGTCCACAAAGGCCACTGCGGTAGCTATTTTGGCAACCGAGCACTGGTCAGATGCCTCATAGGGGCGGGATACTATTGGCCCTCCATGAAGAAAGACGCCCTAGAATTCATGAAGCAATGCGAGCAGTGACAGAAATACTCCCCAGTAATCCACCAAGCAGGCGAACCCCTTCATTCAGTATGGGCAATGGACATCGTGGGACCACTTCCGCTAGGATGAGGTCATGTTAAATTCCTTTTTGTTTTGAATGAATACTTCTCTAAATGGGTGGAAGTTGGCGTATTCACCCAAGTTAGCAAGCAAGAGGTGATCTCCTTCATATGGAAAAATATCATCTATCGATTCGTCCTACCTAAAGAAATAAGCTGCGACAACAGACCCTAGTTCACGGGAAGGAAAACCACGGAGTCTTTTGAGAAATTTCACATTAAAAGGATACTCTCAACTGCTTACTACCCGACCGGCAACAGACAAGTAGAGTCCTCCAACAAGTCAATCTTAAACCTCATGAAAAAAGATTCGCAGAGGCCAATGGACTATGGTCGAAAATGCTCTCAGGAGTATTTTAGGCACATGGGACAACCCCAAAAATGAGCACAGGAGAAACACCTTACTCTCTAGTCTATGGGACTGAAGCGGTCATACTAGTTGAAGTCGGAGAGCGCGACTTAAGGTATACCAATGAAAGTGACAACGACAATGACGGAAATAGAAGACAAGACCTTGAAGAGATAGAGGAACAATGATATATGGCGTACATAAGAATGGTCGCACTGAAATAACAAGCAGAACACTACTACAAAACAAAAGGCCAAGGTATGGTTACTCAAGATTGGAGACTACGTGCTCAAAGCCAAAACCCAAGTAGGAAAAGATCCCCGAGAAGGCAAATTAGGAGCCAATTGGGACGTACCGTACAAAATCATAGGCAAGGTAGACAAGGATTCATTCCAACTAGATATATTGGAAGTAAAGTCTTACCAAACAATTAGAACATCAACCACCTCAAATACTTCAACTTATGAGAAACAAGGAATACCTCGTAAGTCGCATTTTTTTCCCTCACTTGAGTTTTGTCCCAATAGAAGTTTCTCGATGAGGTTTTTAACGAGGTGACAATAGGACATTCCGAGTTGGGGTATGCGAGAAAAAAACATATTTTCATCGCCCGAATCCTCAAAAATATCCAAGTCGAACAATAGATGGGCTAGATACACTAGGACTAGATATACTAGGACTGGGACTGGAACGCCAGCCAGCACCCAATACTTGTAATTTTCTCCAAAAAATGCCTCAAGGAGAAATGATGTAATTGATGTGATGATGTTGAAATAAATGAGATACCCGTTCATTGAAAATACTTTCTTGAAAAGGTACATTCAACCAGCTCGAACAACTCCTATCAGCTCTTGGCCTCGACTCAACTTAAAAGGTACGTTTGACCAGCACGAACAAATACCTATCGGCCTTCGGTCTCGATTTAACATAAAGGTATGTTCAACCAACTCGAACAATACCTATCGGTCCTCGGCCTCAACTTAAAGGGTACATTCGATCAGCTCGAACAACACCTATCGTCCCTCAGCCTCAACTTAACTAAAAGGTACGTTTGACCAGCTCGAATAACACCTATCGAACCTCGACCTCAACTTAACTAAAAGGTATGTTCGACTAGCTTGAAGAAATACCTATCGGCCCTCGTCCTCGACTTAACAAAAAGGTATGTTCTACAGCTCGAACAAACACATATCGGCCCTCGGCCTCAACTTAAAAGGTACGTTCAATTAGCTCAAACAACACCTATCGGCCCTCGGCCTCGACCTAACTTAAAGGTATGTTCGACTAGATCGAGAAATACCTACCGACCCTTGGCCACATCCCAACTAAGAGACACATGCAACTGATTCAAACAAAGGCCGATACGGCCCACGACCACTTGACCCCGCGACTATCACAACTTAGAAGGTAACAACGAAGAAAGGGAGTATAGAAGCAAAACACACATGTGCAACAACAACACGTACAAAGATAAAAAAGGTTCGTACAAAACGAAAACCAACTTTGATATTTAGTTAAGAGTCTTTAAAAAGACGCTCGAAGACACCAACAAAATTGTACGAAAAGTTAAGCAAAAACAAAGGCAGAATATCTAGTGGCCATCACCACCCTGGTCTCCACCGTCCTCTCCATCATCGTCTTCATTATAGGCAGAGTCATACCAAGAACTGTCCTCGAGCTGGTCAACACCTCTCTCATCATTATCTTTGGCATCAGGCTGAGGTATAGAAAGATCATAGCTACGGTACAACTGAGCCTCACGATCTTTAACTCGGGCCTCCTTCATGTCCGTCTCAAAGACAAAGATCGTTCGACCAAACTCTCAACCACCTCTACTCGAGCTTCGTCAAGGATCCAATCCTCGTACTTCTCTCGTGGAATGGCACTCAAAAGCATGAGAAGTAGAGGGCATTCGAGAAGTCTGGCATTCTTTCCCTCAACAACAGGAATTCGTTCTAGTAGCTCGGAATTCTCCTTCTCCAAATCGCCTATCCTCTCCTCGAGCCTGGCCTCCATCGCTTTAGCTGTCGACTGGACATTGTCCCAGTCAGCGCGAAGGGTTCTTTTTGCCAACTCTAACAGAGCATCCATTCTTCGAGCTGCCTCCTTGAGCAACAGATGCTTGTCAACGACCTCTCCCCGAATGCGTCCATATCAAACTAACACCTATCCAACTGACTTTACAGTCGATCAACCTAGCTCTGAAGGTCGCGACATAAGGCCTCTACGTCCTTGCTCGTCTCGATCTTCTCCTCCTTTCTCCTCAACGCCCCCTCGGGAGAACTAAACCTCTCCACAAATACGAGCAACTCTTCTTCTTTCTTTATCAGCTCCTCTCTCAAGGTGGGCACACCGCTACATTCGCGAAGCTGCCTCTCAGCAAATTTATTCTCCACTCTCTATATTTTATCCGCAACTTATAGATCTCTTTTCGCTTTTTCTCTCTCCGCACACTCTCGAGTTCTAATATAACAGTTTGCAAACACAAAGCAAAGGAAATAAGTAAAAAAAAAAAGCTTAAGAGCAAAACAAAGCAGAGAAGAGAGAGTGAGAAAGGAAAAGATTTACCCTGAGAGTGAGGCTTACGATACTCTTGGACAGGGTACTATTGTTCAACTCCCCGAGAGTCCTATGCTCAGTGTTAGAGTAGAAAGAACCAAAGGCATGAATCACATCCTAAGTATCCTTGAGAAGGTCATGATTCATTGGGATCGTAATGGTCCTCGATCCCCCTTCTACCCTAACTTCGACCTAGGTAGTCCCACTATCAATTCTCAAGGTCTTCATGGTCAAGGTCGGAGTCGGAATCGACGTCGACGATTTCATCTCCCCCATCGTCATGCTAAACGGGCATCTTGCTTTTTCCTTTGTCGGCAGGAGAAGCTTCCTGAGCTAGTTCAAAAGACGAGGCCTCCCCACACTCAGGGTGCGTAGAACCGTCATTCAAGGCATCCACACGGCCTCCTCCTCTTCAGATTGCAAAGGTGAGGCAACATTGATCTCCTCTAAGCTAGGCACCTCAGAGGCCACCCAATGCCTTCTTTGATAAATATTGTCGCAGTCTCTCGCACCACGATCTCATCCCATAATAAATCACGACCGTGGGTACTTTCTCCCACGTCTAAGACCTTCCTCTTACGAGACCTCAAGTCTGAGTCATGCGGATAAACCTCTTTGTCCTCAACATGAGACGGAGCCTTATAAGGGACAGGCGCATCAATCGAGACGAAAGCGTGGGTAGAGGAAGAAGCAACCCTTCGTCTCCTAAAGGAAGGCATCGGCTCCATGTTCCTTTTTACAACCTCCTTGACAGAACTTAGAGGAAGTATAAGAAAGATGAGCACGATAAAGTAGGCGAGTACAAATGAACGTCGTCCAAAGGAGTACATTACCTTTTGGGGAAGTACCGATTTGAACTTCTTCCAGAAGCTTGACCAATCCCAAATCCCTGTAGTACAGGAAACGACCTGCCTGACCAAGTCGGCCAGGTGCGCCACCAACTGAAGAGGTCGAGCAACAACTGCAAAATAAGAAGAGTTAAACTCACGAGCTCGATCATGACATGACGATATAAAATGGCAAAGGTGAATACAAATACTTACGAGCGGTTCCAAGCTTTAGAGAAATCTGTGGCATTAACCACGACGGCCTTAGTCTTGACATAAAATAACTCGGGCCAAAATTGTCGACTGCCTTTGTCATCAATCCTAACGATCAGGGACTTGCTTCCACGATGCCGAAGGTTCAAGATCGTGCCCCGGTAGAACTTGGGCATAAGCAGATGCATTAAATGCCGTATGGTGACCTCGACGCTAGCCAGCTCGGCAAATTTTGACAACATCTTGATCACCTTATAGACAAAGGGAGCAAGTTGAGCAGGACAAACCCGATAAAAGCGGCAGAATTCCTCCACCAAATGGGGAAGAGTGAACGAGTAACCAATGGTGAAAGGATAAGCAAAGATAGAACAGTACCCAGGATGGTGAGTATACACTTCATTATCATTAATGGGTACAAGCTCCACTTGATCAGGGAGGCCATACTTGGCCTTGAACTTCGCCAAACATTTATCCGTCAAAGAGATTAAAAAAATCTCAACCAGCACCTTCGGCGATCGAAGGAAATCCGGTTTTGCATCGGGGTTGCGAGGGATAATCTCTTCCACTGAAGGGAGAACCTTCGCTACAGTGGAGGAGATAGTGTCCCCTCCACTAACAGAGGCCACGACAGCTAGTGAAACAACTTGAATCTCCTCATTGGCATTAGAAGATAAGTTTGACATGATTATAAAGTTTGAAGAATGTTAGAGGAAAAAAGTTGAGAAAATGGGAAGAAGGGTCAGAGAACAATAAGAAAGAGAAGCAAAGGAAAGTAAAGGCGATTCTAATAGTAGCAATGAAGGTAAAACTCGAATAATGGTAATCACCCCTCTTTATAGAGGAGAAACATCGAATCTGAAACGGCTCGTCATGATGACAACCAAAATTGAAACGACATAACCAATGAAAAGGCTGCGCGTGTACTAGCGCGGCGTATCAGGAACATGCATCATCATGACGAATGACGTCGTGAAGTCACATCCCATCCATTACAGGTTGTTTCACTCAGGAAGATTAAGGGTTTGAAATATGTGACTCTCGAAGCGCCATGTCGTCCATATTTTACGATGACCATGACTATTGTTATCCACTTACCAAACTCGCCCGCGAGGACGTTCTCGATAATCGGAGGGACTAATTGTATGGGAGAAAAACTTCACGTAGTTGACCTGGTCAACGGTTATAAAAGCCTTTGAAGACTGTTGTATATTGGCATTACAACATATCAGAAGGTCGAGGTCGTATAAAGAAGGCAGATCGTCATCGAGGTCGAGGTAGCTTAATAGAAGACGAGGACGAGCATCCGTCTTCTAAGTGAAGTAACAGATAGTTTAAAGATTTAAATTCCCTAGAGAATATCCTAGCAAATATTCTCGTTTGTTGTACTATCTTGGGTTTTCAGACCCATGTACCCTTATAAATAGGAAGAGATGTAGATTTAGAAGGGGAATTGGAAGATTTTTGTAAAGAACAACGGTGACAGTCTCTGAAGATTCTCTCTTTATTAATACATATAAAGTTTGACTTTACACCTCTTTTTCTATCTTTCTCTCCCGATCCAAGAAGAATCAAAATATTCAAGTGTTTATCATTATCCATCATTGTTAGAAGAATCAGAGGAAAATCCCACCCTTATCGGGTGAACCTTGTTCCGTTATTTACTTAAATGCTATTTATTGTTATTTATTGCTATATTTTAAATCTTACATCATTATTGCTCCATTATTACTCTAAGATATTACTATCTAACGGAATATGCTTGGTACTCTTCATAAACACACTAGATTTGTCATTTGGGTATCTAACTAAGGCCTCATTTTTTTAAAGATTAAGACGTCTGAATCTGAATACATATCTGAATATAAAGATGTGTATTAAGATTAAGACATCTGAATCTGAATACACATCTGAATATTAAGAAGTATTTTAAGATCTGAATACTAAATGATTAAGACTGTTTGTTTTTTAAACATCTAAATATATATATAATTTATCTTTATATTAGTTGGTGGTGATATTGCTTGATGGTGGTGGTTCTGGGTAGTAGCTAGTGGTGATTAGTAGCGAAAGCGATTATGATTGAGGATGGTGGTGGTGAGTGGTAGGTGGTGGTGGTGGTGGTTGTGATTAAGGAAGGTGCTGGTGGGTGGTGGTAGTTTATAATGGTGGGTGGTGCCAGCTATGATTATTGATGGAGATGGGGTAGTTGGTGGCGGTAGTTGAGGTGGATGAGTGTGTGGTTATGGTTGAGGATGATGGTGGTGGTTGGTGGTAGTGGCGGCAGTAGTTGATAATGGTCGGCATTGGCGACAGTTAGTAATGAATGTGGATGATAGAATCTTAATAAAATTAAGTCTCTACTATAGATCTTAATCATACAGACCTATTCAAACCCATCAAGTGGTTGTGAAGTAAATAAAACAAACACAGTTAACGATTAAGATCTAGACTTTAAAAACAAACGCACTTAATGTCTGAGATCTGAATGATTAAGATTCAGACCTCCATTAAGTGCAAACAAATGAGACCTAAGATTAATCTTTTCCTCTATAAATCTAATTGTATAAAAATTTAGATTTAGATTTTGGGCCATACAAGAAGCAAAACAAAAGTCTTGTACTCCAAAACATAGACACCTTATAAAGGTTCTTTAGAATCTTTATATCCTTTAGTTATTTAGTAGGGAAATAATTTTAGTAGCGAAGAATCTGTGGAGTGTACCTCAATCTTTTAACGGAATTTTGCCCTTGT